>NC_056731.1:283571222-283871222 GCF_019279795.1 Protopterus annectens
AGCATATGCATAACAGAAGAGGCCCCCAAAAGGCATGCGTTGCATTGTGTACTAGTGTACAAAGACCATGTTGAAAACCTGCAGACAGTATCACGCAAGATACATGTACTGTACAACCAAAACCTCACCCCACCTCAGGCCCACCATCCCCATCTGTACTGTGCCGGTGTCAGTGTACACCTGTATGTTTGCCATTCATTAGCTGGGACTAGGCTGTTACATGTGGTGTGCAAGTGTTTGGGACACTGCAAACTGACACACGTGTAGGTCATAGTTGTCAAACATCTGCAAAAGGCTGAAGGTAGGGGGTGTCATCATGATGCAGTATTGCACTGCAGTAGGGATCCAAAGGATGCTATGAATGGCTGTATCTTCACACAGTCAGGGTCAGGAACTGTGGCAGACATAATGTTGACTCCACAGCAGTAGTGGCGGCAGTGTGTGAACTCCAAGGGATGTGCACATGAGTTGGCCTTGCAATCATGCAGAGTTTGTGAAATGTGTAGGGCAGACTGACCATGTACTGGGAAATGCAGATGGCCCATGCTAGTATTCCCCTGACAGGAATAGTGACTGCTGTAATACACATAACAATAGGTGCAACAAACCATCATGATAAGGGCATGCACAGATATGCACCCATGAAGTGTGTGCATCTTAATCAGCATCAGCACAACTAATACATTTATTTGACACTGCATTTGATTGGACAGGACATATGTCACATATCAGGCTCATGTAATGTTAACATATGCAGTAATGTGGTCCCATGGCATATCAAGGAAGAGGGCATCATATCAGTAAGGGTGTGTACACTCCCCATAGCCGTGGTAAGGTTTGACGGTTGTCAGTGTAATTGTATCGTATTGGTCTACATGCACCGCTGATGATGACATCTGTAAATCAGACATCAGGCATTCACAAATTACATCTTTCCACATATCATCCCAGGTATGTGTCAGACAAACACATACAGGCTGGGAACAGCAGAGCAAACATAATTGACACAGTAATACACATTCAGCAATGGTGCGCACACCTGTGAGGTATGATGCACACTACATGGCAGGGTGCTGAACAGGTGCACAACAATACTGTGTACATGGGTGCAATGTTTTCCAGGGGAAGGGGCATCACCTACTAAGACAGCCCATGCATCACACACATGTATACTGTTGCTAGCATGGATTGACTATAGCTGCACTGCATGCTGTTGAGTATCATATGTTATGCATGTTGTCAGATGGGTAACGGGAGGTCTGTGTGTAATATTCTCGTGCAACCTCACCTGTAAGTGTGTGTGTGTGTGTGTGTGTGTGTGTGTGTGTGTGTGTGTGTGTGTGTGTGTGTGTGTGTGTGTGTGTGTGTGTGTGTGTTCATGTCCATGTATGCACGTGTGATTGTGGGGTTGTTCATACATCTCGACTTCCCTTTGGAATCGTGCAGTACATGGACTGACACATGAGACACCAGGAATACTTGTCTGATATGTAATCTCAGGACAGCTGATAGTATAATAAGGTCTGTAGCATGGGACATGCATTGGGAGGGAACACCAAGTATACTGTTAAAATTGTAGTCAGCAGAAAAGTGAAAGAATACCCAAATATGCAGCACTACAGATGCATTGGGGAATTACTAGACAATACCAGTGAATGTATCCAAATATTACTGTTGTCCACATAATAAGTTATTAGAACAACAGATCTTGCATCTACTGAGCAATAGTTACATATGGCACTCCAGTGCGTGACATTATTGAGTGACTGTAGTTGCCCCTAACATATGGGGGCCATGCTCACAATGTCTGGACAAACCCTGGGGTGAACACTGGATGACAGCAGTGAGTCCTTGCAAAACCGACTCCAGTCAAGTCAAAGAGGTAATGGAGTAACAGGTCATGACTTGTGATCATTTGTCTAGGCAATTAGAATAATGACACGTTAATGATTGGTATTAATGTGTGTACGTTTCCAAGTGTGATGCAGGATGGGGAACTTAAGGGAATAAACTTGAGACAGTCTGTAAACTTAGGGACAGGTAAGTATTATGGTGGAATGTCAGGGTGTGTGTGTGTGTGTGTGTGTGTGTGTGTGTGTGTGTGTGTACTGTTAAGCAATGACGTACAGGTCTTAAAGTGGGTTTCTTGTTTTCCCCTCACAGGCAGCGAGGTGGGTCACAGTCCCTCCTGCATGCAATATGATGTTGGTGTCCATGCAGACACTGAAAATGATGATAGGTGTGTTGAGGCATAGGCAAGGTTGTCAGAGGCCAAAACGGCACCATCGTTTGACATCCCCCTATTATCCACCCCATCCCCACACACAGTCACAGTGAATATAGATACCCCTTCACCAGTGGCCATAGCAGAGGGACAGTTGGCGGTTGGGGGCAGTGCACAGGACAGTATGGTATCTATGGCTGCTGTATCTGGACACAGCAGCCATAGCCAGATGTCCTGCAGGGTACAACATAGGCAGATGTACACGGTTGCTCGTGGGAGGGCTTCTAGTCATCGTGCCCCTGGCAGAAGTGCCACACCTGGTACCACCAGACGCATGTTTCAGGCTGTCATGGAGGCACTTATGGAATGTACACCAGACAGGGTTTGAGGCTGCAGAGGGCTGCTTTTTCAGCTCTAAATGACAGCATCTGTGATTTTGCAAGTGCCCTCTATAATTATACAGAGGTCATGGATAGACAATGGGGTGAGATGGTGGGCCTCCTCGACCATGGATTGTCCTTGCTAGAGCATGTTGTGGGAGTGGTGCGATGGCCACTTGGACGTAGGCCAGCCACGCCAACATCTGGAGGTCGACGTGGATTTGCAAGGACACCAAGCCACTCCCATAGTGGCAGTAGCAGCCCCAGCACTGCAGGAGGGGCGCTGTCCACACCACGCAACAGCAGGCCATATGCATGTGGCCCTGGCCAGTCTCAGGAAGGACCTGGTTCCAGCGGACATATGTCATCGTCAGGAGTGAGTAGCATATCGAAGCTTGTACCTGGACATGCCTGTGGAACCCCTGGCAGGCACAGTTCTTGTATCTGTGGCCAGAGTTGGTGAACTTCACACCCTGTCAGGTATGGTCTGCAGCTGTCCAACAAACACCTGTATAGGGCAGCCACATGGCAAAACTGTGTGCATGCATACTCACACACAATACAAACACGTATAGGGCAACTTCATACCTACACACACCACATCACCACTGCCATATCAGTAATTAAAACAATGCCACGGTGGTATGGCAGTAGCATTGTTACCTCACAGCAAGAGGTTCTCCCGTTCGATTCTCGGCTGGGCTTGGGAGTGTCTTCTGTGTGGAGGCTGCATGTCCTCCCTGCGGTTGGGTAGTGTTCGAAAGACATGCGTGCGTAAATGGGCATGCCTTCATTGAAAGTTGGGCATCGAGCTGGCACCTCGGCGTTTCGTAAAAATCTGCTGCCAATCATTAGCGGACCGGAGTTCCACTGTGGCGACCCCTTACGGGGAAAAGCCAAAAGAAAAGCAACAACAACAACTCACACACATTGTGTCAAATGTATGGCCCAGCCTTGGTCTCTGGCAAACCAACAGCACACCCTGTGCATATGATGATACCTGTGCCACATCCCTGTCATCCATAACATTAATGCAGGGACAAGCTAATATGGCTCTGATGCACACGGTCACTGTACTACAGTGAAACATGTTTTCAGCAGTAAAGTTTAATCCTTACATGTCAAGTAGTGTAGCTGTCCAGCCATGATGCATTATAGCGGTTAGTAACATTGAGTGATTGTGGTCTCCTTAATGTTATCCATTTGTGTTGTAGGTGTCCATATGTCAGCAGGAAGGTGGTTTGCTGTCATATCTCACAAGGAGTATGGCACTGTGGTGACATCTTGGCAGTGCTATATCCTGGGTACAGGTGAACACATGTCACATATCTGTATAACAGTTACTGCCTGTGCCACATGGCTGATAGGTCTGGGGTTGGCGTATACAGGTGAGTGCAGTGGATAATGGTAGTTGTACTGGGTGGCACACACCACATGTTTGTGTATAACACACACAGAGGCTTAGGTGTTGATGCACTACACAGAAAGTACTGTACACATGGATGTATGTACCTCTGCAAGGAACCCATTGTAGCCTCTGTAATTCCAGCAAGCCAGACTATGCAGAACAACACATTGTGGAATAAGCAGTCCACTAGTTTAATGTCATTGATGAAGGTACCGGCAGAGTATATGTCCCCTTCCCCAATGTAGTGCAGTCCTCAGCACGGTAAACATATGTGCACTGTTGTGGGTGGCACATCCCTACCCTTTGGAGGGTAAGAGGTGTGTAGAACCACAGATAGTCTGATAGACAAATACCTAACCTGTTAACATGAACTGTACAGTATTACGGCCGGCTACATGGGGGATACACTCAACAGTAACTGCAATGATGTTGACTGTGTCCACAACAGCCACACCCAGCTATATATATATATATATATATATATATATATATGTACCAACCCCAGTATCGCTGCACACCTTTACAGTGGGAAAAAGGCCATTTACACAGCTAACAGTAGTTATGATGGAATGTATGTCCACAGGATGATACCTATGACATGTAAGCATATGCCACGCAGTTCTTGGACAGATGACCCCCTGGGACATGTATATTCTACAACCTGAAGTACATCTTTCCACATACACACACAGACTTACTTGGCAACACTGAGACTAGACCCCAACCTAGGTATGTAGTGCTACTGATGTGTGTGGCTTTAATTGCACACACCACACAGCATTTAGGATGAGGTGTGTTCCAGGTTACAGGTTACATGTAAAACATCCCCAGGCATGTACAGTATGGTAATGGGGATGTAATGGTTGTATATGGACAATACATAGTGTGACATACCGTTATATACACATTGACAAACACATAGCAGTCAGACACACATCCGAGAGACCTGGGCCAATCAGTGCTAACTACCTTGTCAATGTGTCCAGTGTGTTACACGTAGGTTGCACACAGCACATGCATAACTGAGCTGGATAGTATTATCCGTTACCTGTACGGTTGATGGTGACAGTCGTCACCATGCAGTGGTACATGGGACATGTACTGGGGGTACCATGGTGTAATGACAGTATACCCAGCACCCACACCCCACTGTGGATATTGTATGCACTGGGACCCATGATGACACTCTGACATACCCACCATCACACATTGACCAGGACTGCAATACAACCCCTTGTCCATCCCAAGAGTGCTACTAAAGGGATATGCATCTAATGCACATGCCACAGGCATAGTAGGGTGATGCATTGTCATACCTCTCCTATGGGCAGAAACATCAATATCCCTAATACTGTGTGGCAATGCGTATTGTAAAAGGAGTATGTGGCCTCAGAATGTTGTACCCTACATAATGATATATATATATATATATATATATATATATATATATATATATATATATATATATACACACTTGCACACAAACACACACTTGCTAGAACTCAGTGGGTATCCCATGCCTATCAACCCATTTGTGTAACAGTGTGGCGCTGGTACTGCAAGGCTCAGGTAGCCCTTAGGGAGAGGAGCCTAACAAGGTACATGTAATATATGCTACAGCAGTAGCCAAATCTGACTATAGCAAGGGGTGGAGCAGTGGGTGTGAAGGGTCTCAGGGTATTCCCAACTACAGGTCTACTAACACACAGACACTGATATTCTCAGTAATGCACATGTACACATTTGTTAGTACTGGGATGTATCAGTGCAGTTGTTCATAGGTGTATACCAGGATATTGCCATGGAGAGATGGGAAGTGTAGTGGATGTGTGTACAGTGGTATCATGCCACCTGCCATGTGCCAGCAGGCCATCTATCAACAGTCACCACTGTGGTGACCCTCAGGATGAGAGTGACATGCATCAGCCAGTCCTCTGGGTGCCTCCTGCAGAAGACCAGTGAGGTGCTCCAGTTGACATATATGCAACATGTATTACGTAACATGGTTAGTGTCTGTTTTGGAGACCTGTACCCAAGCATGTTCTGCTTACTGTGGTAGTGTAGTTGAGGTATCCATGGCATGTGCTGTGTACAGACTGCTGAGTCCTATCTGTGCCATTTATAACACAGCTGGGCAGACATGTCAGTGTCAGTCAAGCATAGATTGCCTGTACGAATCCAAGATTGATACTTGACATCTGTACATGGGCTGACAGACATCAGCTCGCCAACTAGCTATGCACTAGGATGAACGTGTTGACAGACGTCTGACAGCAATAGGTATGCCATTACTACATGATGGCAGCACTCACTGACATGTGCTGTACAGACAGTAGTCTACAGTTATTTTTCACATGTCAAATCATTATCCAGTAGGAAATATATAATGTGACCCAGCTCACAGTCCACGAACATGACAGTGAGGACTCCGAGTCCATCTATGCATGCAGGGGTGTTTGTTTCCAGTACTACAATTAGCAATCTACTCTTGCTTGGGAAAGCACTGTCAACAGTAGTAACATAATGATACACTACATGCCAGTGTGACTGCATATAATCTGGGATACTACCCTTGTATGCATCACATTCACATGGATAAGAGTGTTGTACAAGCTGTATATACTAAAGTGTCCCAGACAGGAGACTCGCACCCCTTGCTACTGTAATGGCAGCACATTGATGCATGTTATGTACATGGCATTACATACACTTCTTACAGATGTTATTACCCTGCTATGTTATCAGACTGGGATATGAGCACTGGTTACTAGGGCTTAGCCATGCTTAGAAGGTGTCAGCATTGCTGCAATATAACAGCTTAGCACATTTGCGCACTGGTAAGTGAAGCCTACATGGTGTAAGTGCCCGTACATTTAACCATACCTTAGCACTGCTTAGCTTTGTGCAAACTCACACAAATGCGCTTAAAGCTGCTCACAACTGCCTTAACCACTCTGTATCCAACAGCCCTTGTTCTGCCCAGCAACAGAATAAACAGCCCTTGCAGGTCTTGAACCCAGGACCCTGTACACTGTAGTCACAGCAGTTAACCACTACGCCATGACAGCAGTGAAGACAGTTGTTTTCCCATTATATCTGTCAGTGCACATATTGAATAGTATTGAAAAATCGCTGTGACTTCTACAATTGTGTAGTACTTGTTAGTGATATTACTGTTGCATCACAAATGTTGTTATATCTAAATATAAAAAACAAAAGGAAGAGCCAGCAAGACCAAAACCCAATATAAAGCAATTTATTGTAAATACATAGGACAGCAAAGAGGTACACAAACCGGTTTCAGCTGGTATTATCTACACATCCTTCTTCAGTGTGAAATGAGTTAACTCCAAGCATTCCTTTATATGGACTGCAAACAATTCTGATTGGTTATCTAAAACTTATCATTCAGACCGGGTGGGAAAAGACCACCCAACTTAATAATCCATTTTTTCTCCTTTGAATTCAAAATTGCTTTATATTGGGTTTTGGTCTTGCTGGCTCTTCCTTTTGTTTTTTTGTATCATGTCCTTTGAGCCGTGCAATTGCTTACGTGCAAACAACATTTATATGTCATAATATCTAAATATACACATATCAGATACATATGGTGTGATACATCTGGGAAGGTATACACAACAGTAATGTTTACACATGCCAAGAATATGGATATATATATATACATATATATATGTAGATATATGTGCTCAACGTTTTCTGGAATTCATAAATTCCAACGCCTTGGATCAACTTATCCACACCCCCACCAGGGGCAGCAATATCCTAGACCTGGTCATTACCAACATGGGCAACCGGTGTTCCACACCAGAGGTTAATTCCTTGTTGGTCAGATCCGACCACAAGCAAATCACCCTAGACATCTGCATCCCACCCCCACCCCCCATTAGGGAAACCACCATAAAAAAAAATTTCCAAAGCCAACTTCACGTTTTTTAAGACAGAAGTGGCAAACTTCACGATACCCATGTTGACAGGCAATAGAGGTATGACTGCTGAATCCTATACAATTGCACTTTATAAGCACTTACACGAGTGCATGGATTGTGCAATCTCTAACAGAACCAAGATGCTATCCTCCAAAAATAGGAAGCCAATCTGGTGGTCCCCTGCTATAAACAAGCTCTACAACAGAAGAAAGAAACTGTTGCAAAAGAGAGTAAAATCCCATGATTGGAGGAACTCCGTGGTCAGCATCAGTAAGAAGCTGAGATCCCTCATAAAATCCTCTAAAGCTAGTTAAGAAAACAAAATCGCCACTGATTCTAAAGACAACCACAAAGAATTCTATAGCTATGTCAAGAATCTCAATGGCAACACTCAGATCTGCTCTGAGTTACAGCACAATGGCACTAAATATACAGAACGAACTGATATTGCCAACATTCTAACAGATAGGTTCAGTGTTAACTTTACCCCTCTCTCATCCCCTAAAGGGCCCATCTCTATACCAGAAGAATGCAAAGTTCCTGTAATCATGGCTGCGCAGGTAAAAAACACATTCTCCAAAGCCAAGAACACAGCATCCATGGGACCTGACAACATCCCAGGCTGCATTCTACATGAACTACAGAACGAACTGGCACCCCACCTAAGTACCATGTTCAATCATAGCCTCACCTCAGGCTTTGTGCCCACTGAATGGCGCACAGCAATGGTTATCCCACTCCACAAAGGGGGGAGCCACCACGGACCCTGGAAACTACCACCCAATTAGCCTGACGAGCCAGATCTGCAAGGCTGTAGAGCATATCATCATGGAACTTATAAAGAATGGCATTGGTAATCTCCAAACTCTGGACCCTACCCAGTTTGGGTTTGTAAAAGGCAGATCATGTCTCCTAAATCTAATAGACTTCTTTGAAGCGGTCCTCAAAGCTGTAGATGATGGTAAGGTGGTTCATACTCCTATCTAGATCTCGCCAAGGCTTTCAACACCATCCCCCACTCTGGAATTATAGAAAAACTCACTAAACTAGGTATAAATCTCTATGTCACGAGATGGGTTGCCAACTGGCTCACTGACAGAACCCACACTGTGAAAGTAGCAGACTCTAAATCCAACTTCAGACCAATGATAAGTGGAGTACCACAGGGTTCAGTCCTAGGTCCTCTCCTGTTTGGTATCTACTTCTCTGAAGTACACGCTAACACAGAAGGTCTTTGGCTAACAAAGTTCGCAGATGACTGCAAACTAGGAGCCATAATCAAAACTCTTAACGATGTGGACATCCTACAAAAGGGCCTCACTGAGACAGATGCCTGGTGTCAAAGCCATGGCCTCAAGCTCAGTGCCAAAAAGTGCATTGTCATCCCTTTTGGTAAAAACTCTGTACCCATGAACTACCACATAGGCGGTAGTCTACTTAATACCGAAAGTGTGATAAGAGACCTTGGGACACAGGTGGATAGTAGTCTCTCCTTTGATAATCACATTGCCACAGTAGTCAGGAAATCCTTCTACGTGGCACACCTCATCACAAAAGGTTTCTCATTCAGGAAAAAAGAGGTCATTGTTCCCCTCTACTCAACACTCATTAGACGCATTATAGAGTACAACACCCCTTTTGGTATGTACCTCACAAGACATCTACAACAACTGGAAAAGCCACAGAAATACCTCACAAAGAGGATTACTGGCCTCAAACCAATGTCCTACGCAGACCATCTCAAAAAACTCCAGTTTTACTCTGTCGCATATCGCCTACTCTGAGGCGATCTCTGCCTAACACAGAAAGCTATGTCAAACCCAGAGCTGTTGGACATGCTACACATAAAGAAATCCCAGTCCCTCCGAGCTACACACTCTAGGAACTTAACCCTTGTCACCACAATAAACAGAAGATGTTGGAGGGTTAGATTCCTTTCCCAGAGACTTCTCATACTACCTATCTATATCAAACAAAGCTCCTCATTAGCACTGTTCAAGAATAATCTTGATGATTGGATGGGAGATAGGAAATTCACCCCGTGGATCCCTTCTATTGCTCTGGTTGACAGGGACACAGGAAAATAATTTTCTTGGGTGACAAAAGCCAGGGTACCATTTGGCTGGGCTTATATAGGCCCTAGGGCCAATAGCCTAGTACCTATGTATAAACCTATGTACATACACATAAATATTCATATATATGAATTTATATACATCTGTACAGTGCATCATATATATGGCCATATATAGATCTCTCTGTATATGCGTGTGTGTATATGTATGTATATATATATATATATATATATATATATATATATATATATATATATATATATATATATGCATATGTATGTATGTATGTATGTATATATATATATATATATATATATATATATATATATATATATATATATTTTTTTTTTTATGTCGATATATATGTAGATATCTATAACTATATAACTGTATGTGCATATATGTTTACCATATGTCCAGAACATGGAGTGGAGTCATACCTCAGCACCAATAGACTCAACCTCTTAGTGCAAGGGGATGTCATGTATATATTGCATGTATATATGTAGACTGTTGCTACTGTAACAGGGGTTGTCTTAACAGATATGTTGTGTGTGGGAGGTCACATCTGCTATTGACATGTATGCCATCAGTTACTGTCAGACATCCTAAGGTCATCATAGTACAGTACCACTGATATCACAGTAATGATCCTGTGGACTACAGCAGAGATATGACCAATAAATTTGGACAGTCTGGCACACTCTGGTCAATCCAGAGGTATACACAGATCCCCTTAGTGCGAGACATGTGGACCAAGCCTGACAATGTGGATGTTAACTGCCATGTACATGGATATGTCATGTAAATATTGGACTACATATGTCCAAACAGTTTATGCATTCACACACTCCTGTCTGTCCTGACACATAATAACCAGTGGTGCAGAGGTCACATGGCCACATACTATCTACTAGTTAGTGACATACATCTGTACAGCATCCCACTGCTTTGTCAGAAATACATGATAGTTATGGTGGCCCGGTAGCAGTATATCTGGCAATTATCTGGACATAACATCACACTGGGTAATTACACTAAGCTACTAGGCATGTAACAAAGCACTGTGGAAACTACAGGCAGACTGCCACACCACTGGCCTACATACCGTATGGATGTATACACATGTACCTGCAAATATAGCAGGCTTTACAGGCATGTGACAGCACAGAGTAACAGACACGTGTGTGAAAGTGGATACCCACAACCAACATGAACACAGCCACATATGGTAAGCAAGCTTAATATTACAGTATATGGACTGTCTGATCAACACCATCCTCATATGTTTCACTTACACACTAACTCTACATATACTGGGCCATGACACAGTGTGGTCCGATGCCTGTCTGTGGTATGGGACATGTGTGTGTTTGGCCCTACAAACATGTCAGAAGATAGGGTACCATACACTGGAGCAGCATGTAACATCAGATAGAACATGACCAAGAACATTGACATCTACCACAGTCTGTACACAGGCCAAGGTATTTATTCGTAATACACATACTGTCGACAATCACCATAAGTGCACAGACCTCACTACTGTACAAACAACCACAGAATGCCCAGTTTATGTCCTCAAATATAACCCCTACTATACATAACATGTCTAGCACTCTGGTATCTGACTGGCTTGTTATCAGGTATGATGTCAATAAATAATGGTGTACAGAACATATGCACCTCTTACTGCATGACATATGTACAAAGGTTGACAGACTTGTGGCTGGAGGCACAAACACTGGGCCAATATTGGCATCTTGCTGTGATAACCTCATACATTTACTGTTGTAACAGGGTTTGTTGTGACATAAGTCCTACGAGGGATATGTAGTCAGTAACTCTCATGGCTGTCACCATGTACTGACTGCAATCCTTAGACTATGCTTCTACAGTTCTAAGATAGGTGATCTATGAGTAACACAAGACACATAAGACTCCAAACACTGGCCAGTCTGCAGATAACCCTACAGGTGGGAGTTTCCTCAAACACATAACACTGTCATGACAGGTATTAAACCATGTAGATCAGCCATATCTACACAAATCCTGTTAAACCAACATTAGTTCAAATGCAGAAGAGCAATACTTACATTCTGTAGTCATGTCTGGAACACCCCCCTCCTGTTCGTTGGCTTATCTTTGCAATGTATGTTGTTAGAGGTATATCCCACTACCATCTGTGATGCTGTTTGCCAAACACTGACATGAAGTCCTGCTCACAGTGAATAAAAAGGGCCAGCACCCACATGATATTCCTAGTTATATGAGTGTATTTCCATGCAATTGGCTATGGGAATGTTACCCCAGCTGTTTCACATGGAATCAGCTAAAGGGGGTTTGCAATTCATGCAGTGGCCATCAGCTGATCATGAGCATCACTTACAAAACATATCCACATCCACCAGAGAGGAAGTGAGAGAGACAGCCAGAGACAAAGTAAGACAGGGAAGGGTTGGGAGAGTAAAATCTAAGCATGTTTGTGTCACACACGTATCAGTATGGGGTTTCAAACCCACTGCCTGACTGTATTGCTGTCACATGTATATGCAGTTATTGCATGCACCACAGAGCTGACATGTTGGGGAGCTGTCCAAAGGTATATTCAATGGTGAGTGACTTCAGCAACAGTGATAAAGGAGGGATAAGATAGGTGTAGTACATGTGCCTGTCCACAAGAACAGGTGTCAAGGTAGACACAGCCACACTCTCTCAGGGACTCACTCACATTATCACAGTTGGCAGGGTCAGGATTAGACTTCCTAACTAGCTTAGTTTGCTACAATACAGTAATACCCAGGTATCACATGCACCACAGGGGTTATCAGTATGATATATGGGCAAAGGGTATGTCAAGGTGTCTGACATCAGAAGGCATACTTCAGTAGGCCAATGAGAGGTGTAGTGAGCATGAATGGTGTCCAAATCATTATACTACACACACACACACACACACGCACACACACACACACACACACACACACACACACACGTTTGCCAGTACTGACATGCATGGGTGCATTGCTTCACAGGTGTGTAGTGGTTGACTGTGCCAGAAGGCTGTACAAGGCTAGTTAAAGGGTATACCTTGGCATCAGGCTGCATGACAGTGGTCTGCAGTGTAGCTCAGGGGTGTACTGTCTGGATTAGCCCAGACAGGTGGGTATTGTATTCACCATCCAGTCATCTGGGTTACTATTGTGGGTGGCCATTGCTTTGCAGTGCTTGACATATATGTGTTCTATATCCCATAACATAGATAGTGTCTGGGATGTGCACACATCCCACATGCATGTTCTGTGACGTGGAAGGGTACCTGGGGTGTCTGGAGCATGTTGTGTAGACAGATTGTTATCATCAGATGTGCCATTCCTGACCTCATGTGGTGAGAACTGACAGTGGACACAAGTTTGACCCTGCACCTACATTGACAGCATGATACAGGTATTCCCCTGGTGTCAGTGGCATCTGTCCATACAGGGCATGTGTATAAGGCATGGTATGTCCTTTGTGGGTTACATTTGGTGGCTGTACTGTTGTTGCAGGCATCCAGTGGGGAACATAGTGAAGGAGCACTGTATGTAATGATTTGCCTATTGTAGGGATGGGGCAGGGTGCCATGCCCTCTGTAGTCCACGGCAATCACACTGTGGTTACTATCAGTGGGCAATATGCAGGGAACTACCAACATAGTGGTTATTGCCTAGCCGAGTGTGTTTGTGTATGAGACATGGGTGGAGAGTGTTCTCTGGGTAATACAAGGGTTGGCTATATTGTTCCCCAAGCCATGATGTCACATATAGGGGTATGGATTGTCTAACCCAGACTCTCTGCTGTTTGACATCTGTTATCCTTGTAAGGTGGACATTGTGCCATATAATAGGCCCACCATATAAGAAATTTGCAAAACCCACTCCACAATGCATACTGTTGTTACACACAGCTACCTCCACACAGGATATACATATGGCAAACACACACACACACACACACACACACACACACACACACACACACACACACACACACACACACACACACACACACACACACAAGTCTCACAGTTGCCATGTCTGGGATTAGAACTCCTACCTAACTAGTATATTCAATGGTGAGTGACTTTAGCAACAGTGATAAAGGAGGGATAAGGCTGGTGTAGTACATGTGCCTGTCCACAAGAACAGGTTGCAAGGTAGACACAGCCACACTCTCTCAGGGACTCACTCACATTATCACAGTTGGCAGGGTCAGGATTAAACTTCCTAACTAGCTAGTTTGCCATAATACAGTAATACCCAGGTATCACATGCACCACAGGGGTTATCAGGATGACACTACAGCATTACGCAGTTATAGCACATGCCACAGAGATTACTGGGCTAGTCCTTCTCCAAAGGTGTATTTCAAAGTGAGTGACAACAGGCTTGCCAAAGTATGGCAGTGGAAGTTGTAATGAGTGTGAATGGACTCAAAAGCATTGATCCCTACACAGACACACACACAAACACAGAAACTTTTACACTTGCCATGTCTGGGATTAGAACTCCTACCTAACTAGTACATCACACTGCAGCATTACACAGTTATAGCACACACCATGGAGCTTACTGGGCTAGTCTTTCCCCAAAGGTATATTTCAAAGTGAATGACATCAGCAGCCTTGCCAATGGAAAGTGTAGGTCATAGGTTCATAAGTTGGTACTTGGCTATCGGCCCTAGGGCCTATACATGCCTAGCCATGACAATTCCCTGGCTATGTCTTTCTACAATATTTACTTCCCTGGACCCCCGTCTAGCAGGGCAATTGACATGATTCCCAGGGTCAATTTCTTACCCAGGGTCAACTTCCTATCTCCCATCCAATCGTCCAGGTTCCTTTTGAAGAGGGCCAAAGAGGCACTCTGCTCGACATGTATGGGCAGTCTATTCCAGAGTCTGGAGAGTCTCTGGGTCAAGGAACACATCCCTCCAGCATGTATTGTTCATTGTGATGACAAGATTTGGATCCCTGGAGCATGTGGGTGTGAGGGTTTGGAATTCTTTGTGTAGCATGTCCAACAGCTGTGGGTTTGACATGGTATGGTATGTTAAGCAGAGCTTGCCTCTGAGAACACGATATGTGACAGAGTATAGCTGGATGATTTTCAGATGGTCAGCATAGGGCATCAGGGTTAGGCCTGTGATTGTTTTAGTGAGGTATGTCTGCAGCATTTCTAGTTGTTGCACATGTCTTGTGAGGTACATACATAATGGGCCATTGTAGTCTGTACTAGGTCTACTGAAAGATGACTACAGGGGGACAGTAGCCTCCTTTTTCCTGGATGTAAAGCCCTTAGTGATGGTGTGCCACATAGGTGGATTTCCTGACTGTTGTGGCGATGTGGTTAGCAAAGGTGAGACCACTGTCCACTTGTGTCCCTAAGTCTCTTATCACACTTCATGTGTTTAGTGTACTGCCACCTATGTGGTACTTCACAGGTACTTGTCCCTTCCCAAAGGAGCTAACTATACACTTCTTGGCATTGATCTTGAGGCCATGGCTCAGGCACCAAGCATGTCTTTCTGTAAGGCCCTTCTGTAGAATACCCACATCATTTGGGGATTCAATATTGGCTCCAAATGTGTAGTCATCTATGACCTTTGTTTGCCAGAGTCCCTTACTGTTGGACTGTACTTCAGAGCAGTAGATGCCAAACAAGGGCGATGCCAGGACTGAACCCTAATGTACTCCAACTGTCACTTGTCTGGGGCTGAGGTTAGTGTCACCTACATTTACAGTGTGGGTTTTGTCAGTACAGCATTTGGCAGCCCATCGGGTGGCATAGGGATTAATGGCCAGTTTGATACATTTATCTATGATCCCAGACTGGGGGATGGTGTTAAAGGCCCTGAGAAGGTCTGGATAGGCTGTGTGAACCACCTTACCCTCGTCCACAGCTCTGGAGACTGATTCACAGTTGTCAGTCAGATTGAGGTGACATGATCGGCCCTTCACAAACCCAACCTGGTTGGGGTCCATTGTTTGCAGGTTGCCAATGTCTTTGTTTTAATTTTCATGCTAATACATTCCATGGCCTTGCAGATCAGGTACGTCATACTGCTGGGGCTGTAGTTCTCAGGATCCAAGGTGGATCCCCCCTTGTGGACTGGGATAACTGTAGCTGTGCACCACACAGTGGGCATGAAACCTGTGATGTGGCTATGATTAGACATGGAACATAGGTGAGGTGCCAGTTCATTTTGTAGTTCATATAGTACACAGCCGGGGATGTTGACTGGTCCCATGGCTGCTGTTGTATTAGCTCTGGAGAGTGTGATTTTTACCTATGTGGCCATTATTGCCGGAATCTGGCAATCTTTCAGTGTTGAGATGGGTCCTTTTGGGGGTGGGAAGGGGGGTGCAGTTGGCACTGAATCGATCTGCCAGAATAATGGCAATATCCTTGGGAGCAGTATATTTAATACCATCCTGTTGTAGCTCATAGCAGATCTGAGCATTGCCATTTAGATTCCTGACATAGCTGTGGAACAGCTTGCAGTTGTCTTTGGTATCTTTGGCTATATTATGTTTGTAACTAACTTTGGAGGATGCTATGAGGGATCTCAGCATCTTACTGTGGCTGGTAAGGGAGTATTTTGCATCCTGGAAATTCCCCCATTTCTGCAACAGTTTCTTCCTTTTGTTGTACAGTATGTTTATGGCAGTGGGCCACCACATTGGCTTCCTTTTCTTGGTGGGGAGCGTCTTGGTTCTATATTGGATGGTACAATTCATGCATGAGTGGATGTGGTCATACAGGGCCTTCATGTAGGATTCAGCAGTGCTTTCAGTTCCCATCTGCATGGGTGTCATGTTGTTTCTGACATGTGTAGCATAACACTGGCTTTGGAGATGTGTGTTATGGAGGTTTCCTTACTGGGGTATGGGGGAGGGATGTGGATGTTAAGGGTGATTAGCTCATGGGCAGACCTGACCACCACTGGGGTGACCATAGGTGTGTAGCATTGATTTCCTATGCTGGTAATGACCAGGTCTGGGATATTTGAGCCCCTGGTCGGACTATGGGTTACTTGATCCAGGGCACTGGGAATTATGACTTCCAAGAACCATTGGGCACACGTGTTGGTACACAAGTATTTTTCCCAGTTAATGGCAGGGTTGTGTAAGTCACCCAGTATTAGAGTATTTGGTTGTATCATAATATTTCCCAGTATGTTTCAAAAGATGTAGTGGGAATCCTCGGGCATGGTGGGGATCTGTAGCTAGGTATTCAATTTGGATTGCAGTCTGACCTAGTGTTAGTTGCACCGGTGGCATTTCAGATGCATTCTGTTGGGCAAGTAGCCTGGTGGTGTGAATATCCTTGGGTGAATATGGACACTCCTCCACCATTATTATTTTGGTCCCGGTTTGCTGGCCACAGGTGTGGTGAGAGCTGTACCTGGCATTGCAGGGGTGCTCTCTGGAGCCTTGGATCAGGTCTATGTTACTGCACAGATATCGCTGTTCTCCATTTTTAAGTGTGCCTAGTGACTGTGAATGGCCACAAAAACATTGATCCCTACTCACACACACACACAAGTTTCACAGTTGCCATGTCTGGGAATAGAACTCCTACTTAACTAATATATCACACTACACCATTACGCAGTTATAGGACGCGCCACTGAGATTACTGGGCTACTTCTTCTCCACAGGTGTATTTCAAAGTGAATGATATCAGCAGGCTTGCCAAAGTAGGGCAATGGAAGTTGTAGTGACTGTGAATGGCCTCAAAAGCATTGATCCCTACACAGATAAACACACACACACACACACACACACACACACACACACACACTGAAAGATCTACAGTTGCCCTATCTGGGAATAGAACTCCTACCTAACTAGTACATCACACTACAGCATTATGCAGTTATAGGACGGGCCAGGAGATTACAGGGCTACTCCTTCCCCAAAGCTGTATTTCAAAGTGAATGACATCAGCAGCCCTGTCAATGTAGGGCATTTGAAATTGTAATGAGTATGAATGGCCTCAAAAGCATTGATCCCTACACACACACACACACACACACACACACACACACACACACACACACACACACACACACACAGTTGCCATGTCTGGGATTAGAACTCCTACCTAACTAGTACATCACACTATACCATTACACAGTTATAGCATGCGCCACAGAGCTTATAGGGCTACTCCTTCCCCAAAGGTGTATTTCAAGGTGAAGGCATCAGCAGGCATGCCATAGTAGGGCAATGGGGAGTGCAGTGTGTGTGCATGGGCCATACCCATTCATCTGGAAGCAGACACACAATACTCAGGCACACACAGGTTTATAATTCCACAGGTACATGTGTACAACTGCTAGATCACTACTGACTTGCACAGTCATGTTACACAGTTAGCACTAGCACTACAGATACTATAGTCCTGAGGGATACCAGAGACAAATGTCTACTGTCATTGACATTTGCACATCATGTGGTTTTAGCCAATTGGATGTGTGCTGGGTGGGACAGGCCTCATGATGGGAGGCTATTTGTCACTGTCTGTCACTCTTTTCCACATGTCTATGTATGTGTAATTTTGGCCTATTATAATATGTTGTCCTTGGATATGTGTTTGTATTCCTATCCAATGTGTGTGCAAAGCATGGCTGTTGTATACTGAGGAGTGTGTGCACAAACATCTGTGACTGTCAGATATGTATAGTCCACTGTTGTTGCCAGACATGGGCTTCATTTCTTTAAGTGTGTGAGCATGCCCAGTATGACCTTTCAGTATTTTGTTGTCAGATATGGGCTTCATTTCTCTAAGTGTGAGAGCATGCCCAGTATGACCTTCTGTACTGAATGTGTGAATCCATTCCAGGTAAGTTGTACTCCAGTGCAGGCTTTTGTGTTCTACAGCTACAGCTAGAAACCTATTTCTGTGGGATATCTGTAGAATGGTTGACAATATGGGGCCAAAATGGGCAAAGGATATTGGGTTACTGTAAGTAATTGTGTCTGTGCTGCTTCTGCTACATGGTCTTGGTGTTAGCAGAGATATTCAGACATATGTACTGTTTTATACTGTGATGTTTTATGTCATCAAGTACTGTCAGGTATACGTATTTGCTTGCAGTGATGTCCTGGGAAACACAGGGTGAATGCAGCTGTGTCCAGTATTGTGGTCTGCAGCCTACATATTCTTGCACAGTCATGCCATTCTGGAGGGGAAGCTGCAGACACTTGCTGCTGGGTCTGTGTAAATGGTTCAGCACCTTGGTACAGTGGTGGCTGAGGATCCCATGCTTGTACATCCATCACCGTGACATTATGGCCATATCCTGATGTGGCCATACCTCAGCTGTACAGATTCACACAGGTTACCCAGAGGCAGGGGTCATAATTCTGTACATTACCCCTTCACATTGTGGTTTACGAGAAGGTTTGTAGCCACCCATTCTTGTGTTTGCAGGCAGGGATAGTATGTACACACTGCTGAGTTTCGGACTTCACACACTATGCCGCCCATGCTCCTACCACCCCCTCTATTATTTTATCCTCTTCCAAATATTATGCAAACATTATCTGATAAGTTCCTTATAGTTATCACCTCATCCAAGCAGTAATTTGGTGTTGGTCCACAGTTCATGCAGTAGGACATGGACATGTTACTGGGATTTGTCCACATGGCCTTGCATTTGGGTTCTGTGGACTGTTATGTTGTTATTTGGGAGTCCATGACATAACATACATTGGCAGTACGGGTGAGACACAGGCCTTTAGCAGGGGATTGTAGGCCATTTGATAGTGAAGCAGGCCAGTTGTAGCAGGCTGTTGCATTGTGTCACTCCTACAGTCCCATACTGTAAGACACTATATTCCCCTGGGGTGACAGGGTAGGTGTGCAAGGTGTTAATGCCAATACTTTCTGTCATTATTGATCCAGTGGTGTGGATGCTGGCAGGGTGCTGCTTACAGCTAGGGACATACCTGCATGGGACACCTGTTCTGCATGCTGCATTCTTTGGTTATTGCCATACAGAGGTGGGGGTTATATTTCCCTCATTCCCAACAGCAGGGATAAGACCAGAGAGGTACCTGTGGATGATGGTGGGGTGAACTGGGTGCATGTGTGCTATGGACACTAATTGCATCTGACTCACAGATATGCATAGGGCATTCCACTTATGCTGGCTTGTGCAGGGACATCAGCTGTTTCTCAATGTTTCATACCCATGACCTTTGTGGTCTGCCAGTGTTTGGCCAGATGACATCAGTATTCTGTACTACAAACCCAACTAATATGGTGTTAACCTGTATGTACAATTCCAAAGGTGTGTCCATTTGACAGTAACATATACACTGTCTGTCTGGGATACTTCCCCTTATGTACTGTTTGTATGTCTGGGCCCACATTCATGCCATGTCCATCTTTCAGATGGTGACAAATATTACTTCCAAACATTTACTATGGCTTACTGCTGGAATGTGTTTTGCTGGGATGCATTGTTTTTGGCACTGCAGTTGTGAGAACTTGGCCCTGTCATCGGCAGTACTGGCCAACGGCCACCAGGACAAACCACACCATGCCTACATACTGACCACTCTCACACAATATACAACACACACCAACTTAACACACACAGCTCTGCATATTGTACACATGCTACAATCTACCCTGCTACTTTGACAGGTTCAGGGAATCTGTGCTCCACTGTTATTATACCTACACATACATGTTACTATATTTCTACATAGGATTGGGGAGGGGGGGGGGCACACCTGACACTTGTACACATTTGCTATGACTGTGCTGGTATTTCGGATACTCCATTTCATTCTGTATTCTCACCTGTCATGCTGACTAGAGGCATATCAGTGTACTACAGGTCTTAGGTTTGATTGACCTACATTTCAGTTTCAGACTTCTTACCCTTCAGAACTAACATCCCACTGCCTGACCTGTTGTAGTCTGTTTGTGTAGGTCTGGAGGGGAGATGTTCTCCATAGCCATCAATCAGAGGCCTTAGCACAGTCTTTGTGTTTGTCTATGCCTGTCATGCTGGCTAAGACTGTTGTTGGGTATGTGAGCCTCCCTGACTGGCATGTGTGTGTCATATGGACACACATGTGGCCCACCACATTTCCTGCAGTGAGTTTTGTCACCTTGTCTAACACTGGCTACTATGGTGACACCAATATTTGTTACAGATCTCATGCTGCCACTATAGGTATCTACTATCTGCTGGCATCCCATTCAGCCACCCGATTCCCTTGCATGCGTACATCTATGCCATAGATACAAGTAACAAAACATACTACTCCATTCGGCAATTGATAGGGAGAGTGACTTACCTTGCGGCTGTGCCAGTATTGAGGGTGGTGCTGGAGGGCTGACTATGTCGGATGCACATAGTACACTCCCTATACATGTTTAAGCACAGGTAGTGTCATGTTTGATATCCCTTTTCTGTATGTGCAAGTCAGAGAGAGAGGTGTCATTTCCTGGGTTCCTACCTTGTCAGTGTATGTGCTATGCGTTGCCTCTTTGCCATGGCCTGGGAAGACTGGGTACACCTCCTTCTGCCTACTGGGGCAGGCTCAGGTTGTTCCTCCTCTGAGTCACTCTGTGCCTGTGCAGGCCTTGGCAATGGTGGGGGGCTGTGTGGCCCAGCCCCGTGCTCTTCCTGCTGCAGCTGTTTCCGCAGTATCATATTGCGTAGCATGGCACATACAATGACAATTTGGGTACATGTAGCTGGTGAGTACTGCAAGGCTCCACCGGATGTGCCCAGGCACTGGAACCATGACTTGAGCATCCCAAACACATGCCATATTATGATTCTGGTCTGTGCATGTGCCTCCTTATGGAGTTCTTGTTCGGGTGTGTGTGCATTTCTGATGGGTGTCATCAGCCATGGCTCCAGTGCGTAACCAACACCCCCTCTAGGTGGCCATAAGGGATGTCTCCATTGGCAAATCTCTGGTACAGCTGTGTCATATGCCAGATGTGGGAATCATGATAGCTTCCAGGGCAGCCGGCACACAAATTCATTATAATTCTCTGGGCAACGCACATGACCTGGCAGTTGATGGAGGGGAATCCCTTGTGGTTGATGTAGACCCTACCCCGCTCAGTGGTTGGTGCTTTGATGCATATGTGCGTGCAGTCTATAGCACCCACTACCTCAGGGTATTCTGCTATTTGGTGAGAGAGACGCATATTACTGGTCAATGCCTCACAGCTCTTGTGGAAATATATGTGCTCACCGGTATGTGTTGACATGGCATCCAGGAACTGGAGTACCCTAGATGCTGATGCCTGTGAGATCCCCATGATATCCCCAGTTGGCCTTTGGAAGGTACCTGTGGCTAGTATTCTTAGGCCTACACATGGGTTCCCCTCTGTTGGCTGTGTGTGTGTGAGGTGTGGCTGGCACAGCTCAACAATTTGCTGTAGGAGGTCTCTGTCCACCCTATAGCGCTCCACTATCTCCAGCTCATGTACCCCCTGGTAGGTCACCCTGGGTCTGTACACTCTACTCCTTCTCCTCACTGTGGGTTGTTCATCAGCATTCTCATCCTCACCACCCTCAGCCTCTTCCACATGTTGATTTATGTTAGCTGCTGTAGACCCTATCATTTTGTTGCTTTTATTTGGTAAAATTTCCCCGCTTGTGTACACTGGTGGCATAGAATTTGTGGGAAAAACCAGAGGGAAAGGTGTTTGCATAGTTTATAGTGGTGTGCTGGGCTGCTGCCTGTGTAATTGGCTGATTCTGATAAACTTCACCTGCCAGCTATGCTAGTTCTCCTTGGTTATCTTCCTTCTGCTGTTTTCCCTTCCCATTGCCTTCCTGTTTAAGCCCAGGGGTGCGCCACACAAATACAGTGCCCATATGTGCACGGAGCTGCTATTTCCTAGTTTACTTTTTATTTCCCTTTAAAACATGGTGCGTGGCACTCATACACGCTTAGGCAATGTAAAGTGTGCTTGGCAGCTTCAAATACACCCTGTTGCTTAGCTCTGCTAAGCTAAGGGCAAACCCGAGCCACAGTACTCCAGTAAGCTTACAGTATGCCTGACACACCCCTCTGTGATGTCAGCTAGCTCTTAGTCTTCATGATGGTCTTCTTGCACCTACATGGTTGGGTGCAGGCTAGCCATGAGGAGGGATCTGGGATTCAGTATCATTCTCCTCATTTGCATAGGATTGCCTGCTAATGCCTAGTTACAAGTCTGACACTGAGCTTTCCCCCTTAGCAACCACTATTCACTGGCCATGTTGTCTTCCGCCTACCATTGAGTATAATGGCAAAATTGTGATTTTGGATAGAATACTCATTTTAAGTTTTTTTTTTTATTTTCGGCCCGATCTTGTTTGCGCTCCACTGCCCTGCGATTAAACAGCTGAAATCGGCTAAAAAAAAAAAAGTTATTATTTTTATTTTTGCAACTGTTTTCCATGCCAGTGGCCATATATTTGGCCATTGGCATGCTTTCCACATTACATGCACCCTTTATTTGGAGCTGTCAAGGCTTCGTTTTGTAATTTGCGGAAATATACTCTGTTACTAACTGATTACATTTCTGCAGACTACACTAGTCCTGCACGGCCGGCTGCCAGCTTACTAGATGACAAATTCACCTCATTTGCATGGTTTTCTCTTGCAAATGGGGTAATTTGCATGCAGGAGCTGAGTCTGTGCAGGAATAGTGCAGGAGCACTCGTGCACGTCTCGGGAGCTTGTTCCTGGATCTCTCTGCGGCCATATTGCCTCCAGCACCTCCTGCTCTATTCCTGCACACTGTGCAGAGCTTGCTGAATCCCAGGGAGTGTTTTTTCATGAGTTAATGTCTCTGTCAAATAGAACTTATGTTTACTTTTTTCCACCCCATTGTTTACATTTCAGATATTCTGCCCAGGAATTTAGTGATTTCCTTTGGACATGGTTAGCATTTTGCAATCATTGTAAAGCTACTGATTGTTTTACATTTTTTTGCTCATCAGTTATATATTTATAACAGTTTAATTTTTTATCAGTCTGGGATCATTATGTTGTCAAACTGCTTAGAAACATATGGAAGAAGAGAAGACTTATCTGTCTTCCATTTAGAAAAAAAATATTACTTTGTTTATAGTTTATTGTAATGGTTACTTTACTCCTGCTTAAAAAATATATGGTTAAAACTGTTATACATATTGTCAGATAGATCTGTCTTCACTTTCTTCCATACTTCCCTCCACATCTACACTAACTCCTATAATGTCTATTACGTACATTCCTCCTCTTCCTCTCTTCTCCCTAATACTTAAATCTTGTTTGTTTTTCCCCTCTCTCTTTACAGTACTCCACTCCTGAAGGTCCCTCTCTACCTCCCGAATATACGGACTACATCCTGCAAAAGCTCAGTCAGCTTACCTGGACTTTTGCTGCTCACTAGTCTGGGCTTACCTGAAAAAAACCTCAGTGTGGAATCCCTTACCTATTTTCTCAGTAAATGTATGTAGCCTTATACCAAACTCAATTATCTAAACATCCTTATTTGTCAGCCTGTCCCTCAGTGTGTGTGACTCAGCAGCCTACCACAGACCGCAAAACCTCCCCTTTCACTGGTACTTTCTGACCTCCAGCCTCCTATCCCATTTTGTATCCCATTGGAGACTTACCCTCATTTCTTTTTACTTCTATTTTTCTTTACCTTAGAGACTTGCCCATTTGCTCTATTTTATGCCCTGTCCTTCTCTGCCTGCCATTTCTCCTCTCTCCACTAGGTGGCAGCACCATTCCGCCTTTTGCCTGCTCCTATTCTATTAATCTTTTTTATCTAACTTTACCTCTAAATACTTCTAAAGCCAAACCTCCCCTAACTTTTCTCTACTTTCCCTACCTTATATTTTTCTTTTCCCCTGTGTTGCTCAAACTCTATTTATTTCCAGAAATCGTAAACAAAAAAACCTAAAACAAACAAGCATCCATGGGAACCTTGCTCCAGTAGCGAAAAATTGCGTCCACACAGAAACTGGTAACCTTAACGCAATTTAATATAATTTCATAAGCGTTTTCGCCACAACATATGTCGTAGCTTCATCAGAGACCTACTGGAGCAAGGTTCCCGTGGATGCTTGTTTGTTTTCTATTTATTTCCACCCAGTCGTACTGTACTTTTACCTACTTACCTCAGCTCTAACCTGCAGTGGCTGATACTTTTTCAGCTGGACTCTTCTGCCCTGTTGTTCTATCCCGCTCCGTTCGCCCTGCATGCTCACTCCGCTCCCCTACCCTGCCCCCAGTTCCCACCCACCCCCAGTGGTCCTACATTTATTGCCATCCCATACTCCCTCCCTCTTACCTCACCCAATCCCCTCACAACATTGCTCCTCCCATTTCCCTAAAACTACCTCCCCCTCCACCAACCACACCTTATTCAGCACTTTTCCTCCCCACCCACCAGCCTTACTGAACTCTCTCTGACCTACATATCTTTTCACTTCAAATCATACTACATCTATGATGCTCTCTTTTCCTATTACAGTCCTTACCCCTACATTACTCCTGCTCCTCATTCTACTTCCTCTGTAGCATGCCACCTCTTATACCAACCTCCATCTACACCCTCCACCTCCACACCCCTACCCTACAAGTCACTTCCACAATATCTCTGCCTCTTTAACTCCCTTTCACCCCACCTTTTTATTAACATTAAAACTCTTCCAAATCCCCACTAAATTCTGCAAACCTAAACCCACCCTCTACCATCCATTCCCAACCAAACACAATCCTAACAAACTTATTCACCCTCTCTCTTACCTCTGCTTAGCAGGTGACATTCATCCCAACCCTGGACCAAACATTTCTCAAACAAATAACCTTAGCTCCAACAACAAACCAATCAGTAAACACCTCTAATTCCTCACCATCAAGGCCCAAAGCTTAGCTAATAAAATTACCCTCTTTCATGCCTGGCTCAACCATAATTCACCTGACATAGTAGCCATCTCTGAAACCTGGTTAAAACCACACTTAACCGACTCAGAATTCCTTCCCCCCTGGATTTCAATCTCTCCGATCTGACCGCCTAAATAAAAGAGGTGTTGGTGTAGCACTAATCTACTCCAATCATGTATCCATCACTCCCTTCCCAAATCCTATCCATTCCTTTAATAATGCTGAACTAATAACTGGCATTCTACAATTAAATGACCATAAGAGTATTTGCGTCATCTCCCTTTACATTCCTCCTGGTAACAACACCAGTACCTTGGAAGACATCCTGTCTTGGACCTCCTCAAATATTAAACATGAAACCTACATTATGGGAGATGTAAATATTGACTGGCAAAAAATCATTGACCCCAATCCCACCATATCAATCAATCTCTTCAACTTTGCGCAACTCATTAACTCCATCACTAGGCCCAACAAAACCAACCTCCCAGGCTCCATCCTAGACTGGATCCTGGTGTCTCACCCTAACAGAACCACAACATCTGGTGTCACTCCCGACCCACTATGAGACCACCTCCCTGCCTTCACCCATAGAGCTACATCCTCTTCCTCATTCTCCCACCAACTCTTACACACTCATAACCTAACTAACTTTAACCTCTCTACCTTCTCTGACTCCCTTAAGATCACTAACTGGAACCCACTAAAAACCCTACCTCTAAACGTAGCCATTGACTTATTCAACTCTACATTCCTTACTGTCCTAAACTCCCTAGCTCCAATCTGAACTAAAAGAGTTAAAGCCAAGGCTGCCCCTTGGCTTACAAAAGAAACCAAGAAAATTATGCAACAAAGAAACAAATCTTGGAAAAGCTATCTCCATCATAAACAGCCTGTATTCTTACTTAAATACAAACAACTGCGAAACCTAGCCAAAAAACAAGTCATTATAGATAAAAAAAAATCCTACTACAACCATTTACAAATAAATCATGCAAAAAACCCCAAACAATTCTGGAGCTCTATTAACTTCCTTCTCAAGCCTGGTACAACAAACAACCCTTGTCCTGATACTAGCAAATCTGACCAAGAATTTGCCAAACTATTCAACACCTTCTTCACCTCTTCTATTGCTGAGCTTACCAAAACCTTCCCCAACAACATCCCCCTACCCCCCTCTGCCCAAGCTTCCTCCTCCTCTCCTCCCACACCCCCTACTTTTGAACTTAAACCTGTATCCACCTACCTTATAAAAAAACTTCTCTCCAAACTTAAACCTTGCACCAATGCCCCTGACAACATCCCCTCCTGCTTCTTAAAAATTGCCTCTGACAGTATTGCTCTCCCTATCAGCATCCTGATAAATAGATCGCTACTCCAGTCCTATGTACCCAAATTATGGCGCTCTGCTTTTATTCTTCCACTCCACAAGGGTGGCAAACATTGCAACTTCTCCAACTTCCGCCCTATAGCCATCTTCTCACCCATCTCTAAAAATCTTGAAAAATGCATACACCTGCAGCTCTTGCCATTCTTAAACGAATGCCAGCTGCTCTCTCCTACCCAACACGGCTTCCGACCTGGACACAATAACAACACAGCCCTTCTCTCCTTTTTACACTCTGTCAGTTCAGCTCGAGATTCTGGTAACTTAGTTTCATCTGTTCTATTAGATTTATCTAAAGCTTTCAATACCATCTCTCACACCCATCTACTAAACCATGTATCTAACCTCAACATCTCCCCAAAAACTCTTTCCTGGTTCCCCAGCTATCTTTTAGACATGTCCCAAGCTGTGAAATGGGGCCAAGCCTCCTCCACCTCCCTTCCCACCCCCACAGGAGTTCCCCAAGGTTCCATACTTGGCCCTCTGCTATTTAACATCTTCATTAATGATTTCCACAAAGCGATTCCTAATACCAAAATTGTCCAATACGCAGACTATTCAACTTTGATCTGCTATGCCTCCAACCTTACAGAACTCCAGTCTCTAACTCAAACCGCCTTCTCAACCACTGAAAAATGGATGCACCAAAACCACATCTCACTGAACGCTAACAAAACTAAGATTCTTCTATTCACTCCCTCTAAATCCACTTCCACTGATAAAAACTCATTTCAAATTACCAGCCTTAACAACTCCATCACTGACATCATTCCCTCCGCCAAACTCCTGGAGGTCACCATCGATGAACACTTAAAATTCAATACCCACATCCAACGTAACATCAAGAAAACCCACATAAAACTCGGCCTACTGTACAGAAATAATCACTTCCTCTCTCCCTCTACTAGACATACCTTGGCCACTGCATATCTCCTCCCATCTCTTCTATATGGCGCTCCTCTGCTTACTAATCTATCTTCCTAACAAAAGAAGGCACCACCAACCAGGAATGAACACGAACACGAACCAAAGAAAGAATCCAAAAACAGTTTAATCAACAAACGCTAGTACTGTTACAACACGTTTTCGTCATCAACTTCCTCAGTGAATGAAAAGCAACTACTAAACAACCCTATATATACACAAACCTACTAACATCAATTAAATCAATAAATCAATTCTTAAAAACAATTAATTAATTAGTTAATTATTCTAAAATAAACATTTTCACAAAGTAAAATTCGTACATTTAATAATTTAATTAAAACCACATCTAATAGTCACACCAATTTTAGAATTCATCCAAAACTATTAATAAATAACAAATACAATGAAATGAAATAAAATAAGAATAAAAACATTTGATTCAAACAATCTTTTAACTTGTAATATAATGTGCATGTCTCCATCAAGTGGTGAAACTAAATATGGCATTTAAATTTAATAGTTATAAAAAATGTTTGTAAAAAAATTATGTACATGATCTGTATAAAAGCTTATAAGAATGAGTTTAAATGATTATTTTGAATTGGCTTTAAATGAGTGTTTTCACTACATCCTTTATGTATTAAAATTAATGAAACAACAATAGAAGTTAAAGTTTGGCAGATCTAATTTTAAGTACAGTTGCAAGAGATACCATTTCATTAAGACCCGGGGGTCTACTAGAATCCAACACAAGTTGCCAATAAAGCTCCCTATACTCAACAAGTGTTTCCCACATACCACCCCTTGGACTCATCGCAACCACTTCCAAAATAAAAAATTGAAAGCCAGATGTTTTACAAGTGGTGGTGTGCTTGTATAGTGCATTTTTCTCATTTTTTGTTCTTATTTCATAAAGATGCTCGTAGATCCTCTGCTTTAACTTCCTTTCGCTTTTCCCAATGTAAAATGATTCACATACCTTGCAAATTGCTATGTAAACAATCCCTTTGGTGTTACAGTTAGCATAAGTATTCAACATTAATTTCCTTTTCCTAGAATTTAAATAAATAAAGTCTCCTGTTGATAAAAATGTACAATAATTGCAACACCCACATTTGTATAAACCCTTCTTCTCTTTTTTACCACTCAATATATTACCTTGATCTGAGCCCCTCTCTAATATATTTTTAATGGTGTTGCCTTTTCTATATATGTAAATCAGTTCTTTTTCAAAAATATACTTCAAGTCTGAAATTTTCGAAAAGTTGTTCCATTCCTTGTCAAAGATTTTCTTGATGCCTCTAGAATTACCATCGTACGTTGTAATCAAACTAGATGTATAAGCTTCTTTTGGTTTGGTTACTTCTTTTGTTCCGTCCAAGATTTGAGTTGTACCTAAAATAGGGGCAAATCCATCATTTCTGTTTTTACACACTTCTTCTGAAATTTTATCAAAAAATTCCCCTGGATATCCTCTGTTTAAAAACAGTTCTCTGAGTGTTCTTACCTCACTTAAAAACACCTCATCTTCAGAGGTCATCCTGCTTAACCGTACTAACTGTCCCTTTACCACCCCTTTTTTCTGATGTGGTGGATGGGAACTAGTATAGTACAAATAGGAGTTAGAAAAGGTTTCTTTCCTATAAACTTTAAATGCAAAATGACCATTGTTTTTGGTAATGTGGACATCAAGGTAAGTTAGTTCATGTTGATTGAAATTGAAAGTAAACTCAAGAAAATCTGTAGTGTTGTTCACATATTCTACTAACTTATCGAAGTTTTCATGTTCGCCAATCCATAAAAAACATAAATCGTCCAGAAATCGACCATATAAAATCCAATAACCCTGGTAGGGTGAATTCAAAAGATATTTATTTTCCCAGTAAATCATAGTAATGTTGGCATATGTGGGAGCACAATGTCCCCCCATGGCTACTCCCTTTTCTTGTTTAAAATATTCACCCTGAAAGTATATATAATTGTTTTTCAAGACCATTTCCATAAGGGTTAATACAACTCTGAAGTCTTTGTGTGAGATTTTTTTGCTGTCAACCAACATTTCTTCAAACCATTCCATGCCTAGTTTGTGTGGTATACACGTAAATAAATCCACAACATCAAGTGTACCAAATGCAATGCTATCGCAAAACAAAGAAGGTTCCAATTTTCTCAAAAAGTCCCAGGAGTCTACCAATACATTCTTGTTTCCTTCTAGTACACATTTCATCTTTAAATCCACAAACTTGGCTAGTGGTGCTGTCACGGATCCTTCTGCTGAGACAATAGGTCTAAGCGGTGGGTCCTGTGAATTTTTGTGCACCTTTGGGATTCCAAATATGCATGGCACTTTTGGTTTCTCCACATGTAAAAACCTGTATGTTTCAAAGTCAATTGAACCTTCTAACAGTAGGTCATTTAATAACACTCTTATTCTTTTGTATGCAATATTGATTTCATTGATAGATACTCTGGAATATTTGTCGGAGTCATTAAGAATGTCCATCATTTTCCCCTCGTATTGAATACTATCCATTAATACCACCCCTCCACCTTTATCAGGTTTCATAACCCTGACACTCTTGTTGTTGCTAATTTCCTTCAAGACATCCATTTCACTAGGAGTTAAATTGGGGTGTACATATTGATGGTTCAGGTTTGATCGTAGTTCTCTTTCCAAATTCAAAGTTTCTAAGTTGTGGGTGCAATGGTGGGTTGAAAGTGCTTTTACGTTTCAAACATTCATTTCCAATGGTTATGTTTTTTCCATTAAAGAACAATTCTAAATTTTTCTTCCTAATGAATAGTTTTATGTCAACAAGTAACTTAAAAATATTAGTTCTTTGATTTGGAATAAAACCAAAACCTTTTGTAAATAAGTCAAAAAAAGATTTGTTAATGGAAACACTAGAAAAATTAAAAATGTTAAAATCCTTAAATGTCCATTTGTTACCTTCATGTATAAAAACATTCATTAATTCCAAGCCTGTCCTTTCCTCCACTGGGGTCTCCAGGCCCTCCCCATGTAGTTTTTTGAACAGTAGTCTACAGGTTCTTTATCCATTAGTCTTTCTGACCTTCTTAGTGGGGGATATTCAACTACATCATTGTTACTATCCCCAATCTCAGCCTCTTCCCACACATTTTCATCAAAAGGTTCTTTACCCCATCTTCCATAACCCCTTCCCTGTGTTAATTTTGGTTTTGGGTAGTGGGTTTTATTCTTATATTCATTTAAGTCTCTATCTACTTTGCCTAGTTTCCTGTCTAAAACTTCTTTACATCTAATTTCAACATCCTTTAGTAATTTGTGGTACTTTTCATTCTCTAGTTCAACAGTATACAATAAATCATTTGTAATCCCCTTATTAATGTTGTTTATATCAATAAACAATTTCTTCATTTCCCTTTCATTGTTTTTGACAATTACTCTCATAATGTCAAATCCACAATTGTCAAAAACAGAAATTAAATCATTGTGAAAATTAGTACCATTAATAACATTGTTTGGGTACTTACATACCCTAAGACACTTTGGTACTATTTTCAGTTGTAAACAGTGCTTCAAATATGAACAATCCATTTCCAACATTTTGTATTTAAAAATATAATGATCCAAGTCCTTTAACATGGTATTGTAACTCACATTAGTGCTGGTATTACACAGTTTGGTATTAAAGTCAAATTTAACATTTAAAAACTCGGATAGCCGAAATTCGCTACCTGAAAGAACTCTGTCCCTTTCTGCTGATAAACGTGAACCTCGTCGCTTGTCTCCACCTCTCGTTGTTTCTTTATTGCCCTCAGTAGTGTTGAGAATAGTAAGGTGGGGAAAGTCGTCCAAACTACTGTTAGCATCAACTGTTCCGTTTTCCCCTCGTTCACTAACTTCTTTAGGCAACATTTCTTTGCGTGAAACACCAACTGCAGGCACATTGCATTGCTGAGCCCCTTCCTGGTTCCCAGGTGTCAGTGGTGATGATAACAGCGTAGCTAGAGATTGGCTGATGGGAGTCAATAGTGCTACCAGCTGTGTCAACTGACCGATAAGTTTACGAATCTCTCCTGTTTCAGATCCTCTGAAGGTGTTGTCCATGCCAGCCCTGGATTCCATAACAAACTGGTAACCAAAAGCAGGGACCAATGGTGCAAAACAACTAAGAAATGAAAGAAGGCACCACCAACCAGGAATGAACACGAACACGAACCAAAGAAAGAATCCAAAAACAGTTTAATCAACAAACGCTAGTACTGTTACAACACGTTTTCATCATCAACTTCCTCAGTGAATGAAAAGAAATTAAAATTTCTGTTTTTGACAATTGTGGATTTGACATTATGAGAGCAATTCTCAAAAACAATGAAAGGGAAATGGAGAAATTGTTTATTGATATAAACAACATTAATAAGGGGATTACAAATGATTTATTGTATACTGTTGAACTAGAGAATGAAAAGTACCACAAATTACTAAAGGATGTTGAAATTAGATGTAAAGAAGTTTTAGACAGGAAACTAGGCAAAGTAGATAGAGACTTAAATGAATATAAGAATAAAACCCACTACCCAAAACCAAAATTAACACAGGGAAGGGGTTATGGAAGATGGGGTAAAGAACCTTTTGATGAAAATGTGTGGGAAGAGGCTGAGATTGGGGATAGTAACAATGATGTGGTTGAATATCCCCCACTAAGAAGGTCAGAAAGACTAATGGATAAAGAACCTGTAGACTACTGTTCAAAAAACTACATGGGGAGGGCCTGGAGACCCCAGTGGAGGAAAGGACAGGCTTGGAATTAATGAATGTTTTTATACATGAAGGTAACAAATGGACATTTAAGGATTTTAACATTTTTAATTTTCTAGTGTTTCCATTAACAAATCTTTTTTTGACTTATTTACAAAAGGTTTTGGTTTTATTCCAAATCAAAGAACTAATATTTTTAAGTTACTTGTTGACATAAAACTATTCATTAGGAAGAAAAATTTAGAATTGTTCTTTAATGGAAAAAAACATAACCATTGGAAATGAATGTTTGAAACGTAAAAGCACTTTCAACCCACCATTGCACCCACAACTTAGAAACTTTGAATTTGGAAAGAGAACTACGATCAAACCTGAACCATCAATATGTACACCCCAATTTAACTCCTGGTGAAATGGATGTCTTGAAGGAAATTAGCAACAACAAGAGTGTCAGGGTTATGAAACCCGATAAAGGTGGAGGGGTGGTATTAATGGATAGTATTCAATACGAGGGGAAAATGATGGACATTCTTAATGACTCCGACAAATATTCCAGAGTATCTATCAATGAAATCAATATTGCATACAAAAGAATAAGAGTGTTATTAAATGACCTACTGTTAGAAGGTTCAATTGACTTTGAAACATACAGGTTTTTACATGTGGAGAAACCAAAGGTGCCATGCATATTTGGAATCCCAAAGGTGCACAAAAATTCACAGGACCCACCGCTTAGACCTATTGTCTCAGCAGAAGGATCCATGACAGCACCACTAGCCAAGTTTGTGGATTTAAAGATGAAATGTGTACTAGAAGGAAACAAGAATGTATTGGTAGACTCCTGGGACTTTTTGAGAAAATTGGAACCTTCTTTGTTTTGCGAAAGCATTGCATTTGGTACACTTGATGTTGTGGATTTATTTACGTGTATACCACACAAACTAGGCATGGAATGGTTTGAAGAAATGTTGGTTGACAGCAAAAAAATCTCACACAAAGACTTCAGAGTTGTATTAACCCTTATGGAAACGGTCTTGAAAAACAATTATATATACTTTCAGGGTGAATATTTTAAACAAGAAAAGGGAGTAGCCATGGGGGCACATTGTGCTCCCACATATGCCAACATTACTATGATTTACTGGGAAAATAAATATCTTTTGAATTCACCCTACCAGGGTTATTGGATTTTATATGGTCGATTTCTGGACGATTTATGTTTTTTATGGATTGGCGAACATGAAAACTTCGATAAGTTAGTAGAATATGTGAACAACACTACAGATTTTCTTGAGTTTACTTTCAATTTCAATCAACATGAACTAACTTACCTTGATGTCCACATTACCAAAAACAATGGTCATTTTGCATCTAAAGTTTATAGGAAAGAAACCTTTTCTAACTCCTATTTGTACTATACTAGTTCCCATCCACCACATCAGAATAAAGGGGTGGTAAAGGGACAGTTAGTACGGTTAAGCAGGATGACCTCTGAAGATGAGGTGTTTTTAAGTGAGGTAAGAACACTCAGAGAACTGTTTTTAAACAGAGGATATCCAGGGGAATCTTTTGATAAAATTTCAGAAGAAGTGTGTAAAAACAGAAATGATAGATTTGTCCCTATTTTAGGTAAAACTCAAATCTTGGACGGAACAAAAGAAGTAACCAAACCAAAAGAAGATTATACATCTAGTTTGATTACAACGTACAATGGTAATTCTAGAGGCATCAAGAAAATCTTTGACAAGGAATGGAACAACTTTTCGAAAATTTCAGACTTGAAGTATATTTTTGAAAAAGAACTGGTTTACATATATAGAAAAGGCAACACCATTAAAAATATATTAGAGAGGGGCTCAGATCAAGGTAATATATTGAGTGGTAAAAAAGAGAAGAAGGGTTTATACAAATGTGGGTGTTGCAATTATTGTACATTTTTATCAACAGGAGACTTTATTTATTTAAATTCTAGGAAAAGGAAATTAATGTTGAATACTTATGCTAACTGTAACACCAAAGGGATTGTTTACATAGCAATTTGCAAGGTATGTGAATCATTTTACATTGGGAAAAGCGAAAGGAAGTTAAAGCAGAGGATCTACGAGCATCTTTATGAAATAAGAACAAAAAATGAGAAAAATGCACTATACAAGCACACCACCACCTGTAAAACATCTGGCTTTCAATTTTTTATTTTGGAAATGGTTGCGATGAGTCCAAGGGGTGGTATGTGGGAAACACTTGTTGAGTATAGGGGGCTTTATTGGCAACTTGTGTTGGATTCTAGTAGACCCCCGGGTCTTAATGAAATGGTATCTCTTGCACCTGTACTTAAAATTAGATCTGCCAAAGTTTAACTTCTATCGTTGTTTCATTAATTTAATACATAAAGGATGTAGTGAAAACACTCACTTAAAGCCAATTCAAAATAATCATTTAAACTCATTCTTATAAGCTTTTATACAGATCATGTACATACATTTTTTACAAACATTTTTTATAACTATTAAATTTAAATTCCATATTTAGTTTCACCACTTGATGGAGACATACACATTATATTACAAGTTAAAAGATTGAATCAAATGTTTTTATTCTTATTTTATTTCATTTAATTTCATTGTATTTGTTATTTATTAATAGTTTTGGATGAATTCTAAAATTGGTGTGACTATTAGATGTGGTTTTAATTAAATTATTAAATGTACAAATTTTACTTTGTGAAAATGTTTATTTTAGAATAATTAACTAATTGATTAATTGTTTTTAAGAATTGATTTATTGATTTAATTGATGTTAGTAGGTTTGTGTATATATAGGGTTATTTAGTGGTTGCTTTTCATTCACTGAGGAAGTTGATGACGAAAACGTGTTGTAACAGTACTAGCGTTTGTTGATTAAACTGTTTTTGGATTCTTTCTTTGGTTCGTGTTCGTGTTCATTCCTGGTTGGTGGTGCCTTCTTTCGTTTCTTAGTTGTTTTGCACCATTGGTCCCTGCTTTTGGTAATCTATCTTCCTCCCTTACCTCCAAACTGGAAGTATGCTACAATAAAATCTCCAGATTCGCCACCAAGGCAAATTCCTTCTCTCATCACTGCACCTCCCTACAAACTTTAAATTGGCTTGAACTCCCCAATCAACTAGACTACTTCCAAATTGTCTCAGCCCACAGATTATTATTTCAACCCACCAGCTGCCCCGCACTATCTAATATCCTTCAGCCATATACCCCCCTCAGACCCCTTAGATCTACTCACCAAAACCTTATTTCCATCCACAAACCCAAACACCCAGCTGGTCTGCTTCTACTCTCCTTTTCCCTAGCTAAGAAATGGAATGCCCTGCCCTCTACACTGAGGACCTGTGACAACCTACACACCTTCAAAACACAACTTCATTCCTACCTGTTTCTTCACAGAAAATGTAACTGCACTCTTCATCCCATACCTCCCAAGCTCCCCTCTTCCTTCTCTCCTGGCTAACCTTCATACCTTTCTAATTTCTCTCATAGACCTAGACTGTAAATGTAACTAATATCTACATCTAGCCTTATGCTCTATGTCGCTCATCCTCCTGGATAATTTCTTTAATATCTTAGTTGCTGTAGTGAATGATACCTATTCAACTGCAATTCTACCTGCTGTTTGTTGTAATACTACCTATTGACTGTAATGCAAATATTTTTTTTTGTAATTCATTTATGTGATGTAACTTTGTATTGTGGAGATTTTCTCCCTGGGCCTCCACTGAAAACGGGCTCTTCAGGCCCAGTGGACCTCCCCGGTCACCAAACTGGAATAAATAAATAAATAAACAATATATATTTTTTAGCCGAATTGTAGCTGTGAAGACCTATATCATATATGTGTGTCTAGTAATCCACATGTCCTTTGGCAATGTAGAATGGGTATCTGTCTTTGGAATTTTCTCATTAGTAAACTTAAAGCAAAATAATTTATTCATCAGAATCTTGATTGGTGTCATCTTTTTCAGCACTACCTGAATAGTGTAGTTGACCCAGAAGCTTGGTATATAATAATGATTATATCAGTGGTAGTTAAATACTACACTTCTACTTTGTTTACTTCTTTTCAGGATATTTCACATCTATATTTTTAAATCTAGTTAAGATATTTCTGTCTGCATTGAAGTAAACTGATAGATTTAAGACATTATTTACCGAATGATAGGATTTGTGGTTAAAACTGTTATACATATTGTCTTAGAAGAGTTTTCAGTTTTGTAAATGTAGATTATTTTTGTTTGTATCCACATTGCTGAGTCAATATCTGAATCTGAATAATATCTAGTTCAATTCCTTGTCTGCATGATGCAAAATTTTGCATCTCATTAACTTAAAATAAAGATATATGCATTATCAGATATAAGAACTTGAAATTGCACAAGGATTTTACTATAGTCTCTTGTAGCTACTTCAAGATGGTATATCTATCTGCTTGTTGGTTTTGTGATATGCTTATGGTCAGTGTAGCAGTCCCTTTCAGTAGTAGATTGTCACTTACGCAGTTTCTAAACTTTATAATTGCACATTCTTCCTAATTAAGATTTAAATAATTTCATTCAAATAAATTCAAGTTCACGTTTTAGAAGAAAGCTAGTAATCATCATAGAAAACTTTGTTTCTGGAGTATCCATATTCTTATTTATTCTGCCTTAAAGATTTCCTTGTTTCCTGTAAGCTAGAGCCTTCTCTTGTCTTTTTCTTGAGCTGTCTCTTCTGGCTCCTACCTCTTCTTCAGACCTTTCCTGTTTGAACACAGGTAAGCAGCACATGTGCAAGAGAAGGCATCTGGTCTCCTTGCTGAGTCTGCCACCACAGACATAGATGGTAGAGATGGCGCAGATTTTGACCTCAAATTCAGGGAGATAATTGAAATAATGTGAAAAAATGAGCAGCTTGCCCTCAGATCTCAAAATGTCTCTACAAAGGATCTTGCAGAAGGCTTTTTTGATTCTCCTACCTTCTAGCTGGGAGTTTCCCTCTGCTGATAAGGTAGTGGTTATTGTTATCAGAACAATATGTGAAGAACTTGTTTTTGTGATACCTGTCTAGAGGAAGGCTAGACATAATCCTCTAGCCTGATAAGTTTTGGAATTATTGGGTTTAAACTTTCATCCAAGAGTCTATCATTGCTATAACAGCCTGTAAAAAAAGCTCATAGTCCACAGAGCCCTACTGCCACCTTCCAGATAAAGTGTCCAGAGTAATGGACAGGTTTGAGAAGCAGGTTTATGTGCAACTTTTCACCTTGCAGACGATAAACTACTTATCTTGCATGCTTCACCTCCAGTGAGAGCTTGACGATGAGAAGTCCAAGTTGCTGGAAAGAGTTGTCAAATTGAGACCTTAAGAACCAGTTATGATTGCAGTTAGCATCTATGTACTTTATATTGACTTTTACCATGCACTTGGCACATAATTCTGCAGATGGTACATCTAAGGCAGCAGGTGCCAGCACAGATTTTCAATGTCATGTGTAGTTGCACTTCATTGGTTTTACTGAGTATTCCTAGGAGTCCTTCTTTAATACCCCATTTTGACTGATCTACCTTATTTGGTCCTTTTAATAAGGAAATGCTGGAAAATGTGGAACAAATGAGCAAAACTCACATAGCTGTTGGTATGAAATTATATCCTCATCGAGGAAGCAGATTTCATAACAATTGTGGTTCTTCTCTGACCAAGAGCAGAAGAATAATCAGAGGTTGGGGAGGAACTAGTGGGTTGTGGAAACATCCAGAATGAGTCCTAGCCCAAAGGCAAAAGCAGCCAGCAGCAGGGATGCCATGATCCTCATTTGGGTGGTCAGCAGACAAATCCCAGAGGACTCGCCCAATTCTCCCACTGTGGAGACATTCATGGGGTGGGTTTCAGTTTCCCACACTTGCTGTTTGGACATCATGCAGAAGAAGTGGATTTGAACAGTAATATCTAGACACTATGCAGTTCCCTTCCAAACTCCTCCCATACCTCACTCTGTCTCTTCCACTGCCTGATCTACCACCCAGTCTGGAGTGCTTGGCAAGAAAAGTAGTAACTCATAGATAAGAGACATTCAAGACATTCTACAAGACTTGACAGAACATGGGTACTACTCCATTTGTAAAGGACCTCAAGCTGATTTTGTATGTATGTGGTCTCAATAAGTTGTTCCTATAGAAAAATTCTGAATGATCATGGCTCAAGTCTATCCTTCATTGTCTATCAAGAGGAGACTGGATGTGCTCTTTGGGCCTCTGTGCTGCATATCTCTGTGTAAGGTTTGGCAAGGAGACCAGGAGGTTTCTGTCCTTCTAAGAAGAATCCAGTCATTATTAGTTTCAGGCTGTTCCATGTGCTCTTACTTCAGCTACCAGGATGTTCACCAAATACATATCCATCATTTTAGAAAAACAGAAGCTGTAATTTGTCAAGCTGAGCTGTTATCTAGGTAACTGGCATTTAGCAACACTCACTTTGGATAGAATAATTATAGCTTGAAAATTTCTTCTTTGAATTTTCCAGTCATTAGGAATCAGGGGGTGTGACCATCAGATCCATTTTTTTCATGTCTCAGATGTATGGGAAAGTAGAGAGTGAGGGCATTAGGACCTGATGCTCTTCCTTAGAGAAGGTGTTGAAGGGAAGCAGATCAAGGAGCAGCAGTGGGTGCTAAATAAGCCAGCTATGGCCCTGTGAATACTTTTGCATTCTTTGGCTGCAGCCTGGGCACTCTATCCTGCAGAGCACATTTTCTCTTAGACAAGATTCCTCTTCTGTATTTGTAGTATCTTGACATGTTAAGTCTCAGTTTAGACAGTCTCAACATCTCTTAGCTTTCAATATCAGGATTAGTATACCAACAATCTGTATGCATGGTTATCATTCACACTGCCTCAGTGACATATGGGTTCTATCCCTGCACAAGCCCACAATGGCAGCTTTCAGAATCCCCTCCTCTGACTCCCTGTGATTGGGGATTGGCTAACCCCCCTCCCATCACATGAATCCTAACTCCTGTCACAGAAAGTCATTTCAGTTTTTTTAGTGCCAGATGTAGGACTCGCACAGTTGAATCTCCTCAGGAGCCTGCATTGGTGGATTACAGCTCCCTGACTCAGATAAGATACCTTTGGGAACTACACTTCCACTTTATTTTAGATAATGTTTGATTTATTTATTTTTTTCTGTTTTATTTATATATATATGTGTGTGTGTGTGTGTGTGTATATATGGATCTCCTTCTGTAGCTCTTAATTTGCGAGGCGAAAATCCCAAAAACTTGAATACCCAAACAGCAATTTTTTGTTTTATGTACTACGATGTGTGTTTTGTTTAAATTTGGGCAAGTGTTTACTTACCCTGGGAAGAATTCACCATTTGGGTATTCAGGGTTTCATGATTTTCTTCTCACAAAAACGAGTTTCAATTATATGGGATTTGTTTAGAATTAGATCCATGTGTGTGTGTGTGTGTGTGTGTGTGTGTGTGTGTGTGTGTGTGTGTGTGTGTGTGTGTGTGTGTATGTATGTATATATATATATATATATATATATATATATATATATATTTTTTTTAGTTTCACTTTATATCGAATTTCAGTATTTTGAGACCGTAAAGTTGAATTTCCAAAACAGAGAACGTGCATAACTGCAAATCCGGAAATGTCGAATTCGCGGTTATGATGTTCCGGTACGTGACGTGGGATGTAGTGTGTGTGCTGTACGGTTTAGTGTATGGATTTGGCTGGAATTTAAGGTAAGTGACTATTTTGTAAGGGTTTTGGGTAGCCGTGTGAGTGTATGTGAGTGTGTTCGGCAGTTTTAGGTGTGGGTTAGGGTAGGCAGGTGAAAGTATGAGTGTTTATCTGTTGAAAATGGTGGTGTTTGTAATATGTGATGTGTATGTGTGAGGGTACTGTAGTGTGTGTAGTGGTTTGTTTACAGTCTTTTTCTGTTTGGTTGCAATCTCGGAGTTAGTGTATATAAGTAGCGGGAGTGTGGGGGGTGAAGGGTGTAGTGTAGGTTTGTTTATTTGTGTTTGTGTGTGTTTTGTTTATTTGTTGTGTGGGTAAGATGGTGTATGGTGTTTGTACATTCGGAATTTTAACTTTTGCGATTTTGATGGTTCGGCATTTTGAAGATTCGACTTTATAGTTTTGAAATACTGAAATTCGATATTTCAGTATTTCGATATTATAAACTGAATCCATGTGTGTGTGTGTTTGTGTATATATATATATATATATATATATATATATATATATATATACACACACACACACACACACACACACACACACACAACACACAACACACATGTATGTTAACTTTTTTATTTTAATATACTTGCTATCTACTGCTGCTGTTAATTCCTGTGGGGATTCTAACTTACTACTGTGTTCTTTGTATGCTTAATACTGTTTTTAAGCAGTTATGGGGATTTTCTAAGGTGTTTTATGAAATTATTTATTTTATTTTTATTTTACATTTGTTGACTGGGCTGGTCCAACTGGATATATGTCCATTTTCTGCAGAGGCCCGGAAAGAAAAGCTCCCAAGTCAAAACATTAATGCACATTAAAAAACGGAGATACAGATATAGCTCAGAGAAAAATAATAATGGCATTAGCATATTTTTACACTTGTACTGGAAAAGAGAAGTCCTGTGATGTCAGTTGAACACTAGGGACTGCTTTATGCATGGCCTGTTGGTTCTGTTTGATTGCTTCACCTTGACGATTTGACAGGAAAATGTTGCATTTTGTTTTTCAATTTTTTCTTCATTTTTATATTTACTTCTGTTTTAAATGGTTTCTGTTTGATTTATGGGCATAAATTTGATCTTTGACACTGTTTGGACAAATGAATTTTACTTGGTACTGTGTTCATCACTTAGAAAACTGTTTTGCTTTTTGCTCTGACATCTGCAAGGTGAATCTTTGAGCTGTAAGCTATCACGTTAGGCAACCATATCTGATTTTCCACAAGGACAGGGTTCTTTTACACTCTAATTCTTCTTTGATGCCAATAGTTGTCTCTGAATTTTCCCTGAATCAAGCCATCAGTCTACCCAGTTTTCTTTCTAGAACCTAAAAACAAGGGAAAGAAGATTCTGTATACCTTAATATGTTCACAGGCAGCTCAGGTACTATGAAAGAATTAAGCCTTCAGGAAAGCTGACCAACTGTTTATTTCTAATTTTGGGGCTAAGAAAGGTCAGCCTGATTCTTTAACTATCTTTAACCCTCACAACCATTCTACAGAGACAACATCCACCTTCAAATACATAGGACTATGTCTTGATCAGTCACTAAACTTCCATTTTCACATAAAACTCACATTACCCCTAGAATCAAACTCCACAGCACTAAGTGCTTTCCCCTCTCAGAAACTTAATCTTTAGAAAGCTGTCCCCATTGAGATTAAGGAAGTCAGTGCTTATTTCAAATTCAGAATGCAACTCAAAAAGCACTTTTTCATCCAAGCCAAATGCTCCTGCTTCAACACAGGACAAGTCACCCGACCTATCGTGTTTCCAAGTCTCTTCTCCTTTCTCAAGATTCACTGTAGATTGACCAACTTTGGAAGTTAATATGTATCTAGTATACACACACACACACACACACACACATATATATATATATATATATATATATATATATATATATATATATTAGTACAACACATTCCGTTTGTATATTGCACTGCACTTATTCACTAGAATGTATGTACACTGTTTTTTTTCTGTGTAATTTCTCTGAACTGCTCTGTTATTGCTTACATTTTCTGTATTTTATGTTTGTGATATTGTTGTGTTTCACTCAGGCTGAGCATGAAATTGGTCAATATTGATCAGTGCAGTACCTGGATAAACAAATATAAATAAATATTAAAAACCTGTCTCTAGGCAAAGGATTACTTGTTGGTTGTCCTCTGCTTTTTTCTTCACACTCCAACAATAAAAACATAAAAAAAAAACAGAAACACCAGCAGCTGGACAACCACTGAGCTTTAATAACAAAGTAAAAGCTAAAAACTGCAAACAACCACACTTTAATGCATTCGTCTTATACAAAAGACATTTTCAGAACAGTGAAATGGGAAGTGAGAACACCAATTAAAACATATACACCTCCAAAAACACCAAATGGCAAAATCAACAAAACACCTAGGAAAATCTTAAAGATTATTGGGAAACAGGGAAATTTAAGCTAAACGACACTATTTACAACTTGAAGCCCTCATTTTTTGTTCACTGGTAATGGAAATACTTTCATCAGTCCCTGGAAGTGTATGGCATCTAATCTAAGTTACCACATTTCACAATGCAATAATTTGTTCTTCCAGTCCTCTGTGCAGGCAGCTGCTTGCACTAGCTCCAAAATTAAAAAAAAAAAAAAAACTTAAATTTTTTTTAAGCCTAGATGGGATAGGGGATGCCTGGGCACTCTAGTTGCCAGCTTTCTGTATACTATAAACATGCAACTTGGACAATTGGATGGGAAACTGGAAATTCATTCCTTGTTTGGCACCTATGTCTCTAATGGACACAGGTAACCTGTAAATGGTTCATCTCCCAAGCCAGTGCTTACACTTATCAAAGGTATTAGAACTTGGCAGAGATTTGGGATGCATGGCTAGGCTTAAAAAGGCCCTTGTGGTCATTAGCCTAGTAAACACCTATGATAAATCCTTTTGTTGAAGGCATTGTTGGTTTTGCCCACATAAAACACTTGAAATTGAGTACTGACTGCAATGCATACTACCCTTTCAGAGTAGCAATAAACCTTGCCCCTTTTTTCAAATGTCATAATTATATCATTAAGGAGCCAGTATAGTTGTTCTCAATGTAGCAACACTGGGGTAAGTCCCACATTTCAAAGTCACTGGAAATCTGGATAGAAAATTAAAACAAGGTCTTGCCAATACATTTTTGATATTGAGTTTCCTTTTGTAGGTAAACGTGGGCTGGCTGTTAGCCAAATGTTGGGTCCCTTTGTCACAAGAAAGGACATGCCAATTATTACAAATAATTTGCTGGATATTCTTGGCTTCCAGAGAATATTGAAGAACCATGTTCTTTTGGCCAGTCAATTTTTTCATGTCCTTCTAGTTAAACACAATAGAGTTCACCAGGCAACCTTTTATGATAGCTGCATACCTGTCCATTCTCCTTTCCCACACCTCAGCTTGAACACTATCCAAAAGGGAGATGGGATATCCTTAGCCTAAAAACATCCCGTTAAGGACTGAGAATTTGTCTAAAACATATGGCATCATTGGAAGTCAATCTAGGAAGCCCTAATGAATTGACTTTTCACAATAACTTTCCTTTGATGAAAAGGATAGCAGCTTGTAAAAGACTGAAATGAATTACCGTAAGTGGGCTTCCTAGAAACCCGGGATTTTAGGCAACTGTTACTTGTCTTCTATATACCACTGTCCAGGAAATTAATCCCCTGCATGTCAACCTGGCAAATGTACTTCAGAAAATTGGTTCTACACTTCATAGGTTGGTACTAGGCTATTGGCCCTAGGGCCTATACAAACCTAACCATAACAATTCCCTGGCTGTTTCTTCCCACACTATTTACTTCCCTGGACCCCTGTCTAGCAGGGTGACTGACGTGATCCCCAGGGTGAATTTCCTTTCTCCCATCCAATCATCAAGGTTCCTTTTGAAGAGGGCCAAAGAGGCGCTCTGCTTGACATGTATGAGCAGTCTATTCCAGAGTCTGGGGAGTCTCTTGGTCAGGAACCTATCCCTCCAGCATGTTTTGTTTATTGTGATGACAAGGTTTAGATCCCTGGAGTGTGTAGCTCTGAGGGATTGGGATTTCTTTAAGTGTAGCATGTCCAACAGCTCTGGGTTTGACATGGCCTTGTATGTTAAGCAGAGATCGCCTCGGAGTAGACATTATGCGACAGAGTATAGCTGGAGTTTTTTAAGGCAGTCAGCATAGGGCATCTGCTTTAGGCCTGTGATTCTTTTAGTGAGGTATTTCTGCGGCCTTTCCAGTTGTTGCAGCTGTCTTGAGAGGTACATACCAAATGGGGCGTGGTATTCTATAATGGGTCTAATGAGGGATGAGTACGGTGGGACAATGACCTCCTTTTTTCTGGATGAAAAGCCCTTAGTGATGAGGTGTGCCACATAGAAGGATTTCCTGACTGTTGTGGCGATGTGGTTATTGAAGATGAGACCACTGTTCACCTGTGTCCCTAAGTCTCTTATCACACTTTTGGTGTTTAGTCTACCGCCACCTATGTGGTAATTCACGGGTACATGTTTTTTTCCCAAAGGGGATAACTATACATTTCTTGGCATTGAGCTCACGCTCATGGCTCTCATCGCCTCCACTAGTGCCAAAAAGTCGTTGGTGGTGCCCTTCCATACAAATAATAAATCATCCAAGTATTTGTAACAGTCCAAGCAACCACTAAATAATAGCATCTTGAAAGGAATATCAAGCTCCCACTTGAGGAGAACCGTATTAGCAAAAATGGGGGCACATGTAGCCCCCATTGTTACCCCTGTAAGTTGCTTGTAATATTCACTACCAAAGGCCATGAAGTTGTTGTTCAATACAATGTCCATGAAGTCATGCACAAGTAATTGATCTTGTTCTGTAAGCCGCCCCCCACCCTCTGAACTATTTCTCCAAACCATTCCAATCCCTCTTCATGAGGCATAACTGAAAATAAACTTTGTATGTCAGAAGTAGCAAATAAAGAAATAATGTCAACATTAATTTGATGTAATTTGTTAAGCAAGTCCCAAGAATCTCTGATGACATGGGGGAATGGGAGAAACATGTTTTTTCATTTCAAGTCAATAAACTTCGCCAGAGGTTCTGTAATTGAGCCTCCTGTGGCCACAGTGGGCCTTAATGGAAGGTCCTCAACATTCAAATGTATTTTTGGAAAACCAAAAATTTTTGGAACCACTGAACTTGACTACAGAAAAGAACTTGTACAGTTGATGTGAAATGTCAAATAATAACATTTCATCAAGAATTACCTTAATACTTCTGTATGCAATGGATATTTTATTTAAGGCGATACTATAAGTTTTTGGGTGTCTCCTAACAAATTCCACGTTCATCCCTCATAATCCAGGTACCCCAAAATCACTAAACCACCACCTTTATCTGGCTTCATACATTTTATATCTTTGTTTGTGGTGATGGCTTTAAGGGTTTCTCTGATGAGGAAAGGTTATAGAAATGCTTATTGTGATTGGAACTAAGAAGTTCATGAATCTCCTCACAAATCTTTTCAAATATGTTGATGGTGGGATGCAAGGGAGGATTAGCTGAACTTTTCCTTTTAAGCAGGTTAGCCTCAGTCTGTAGTACATCCTCATCACCAAACAACACCTGGAGAGTCAAATTCTGAGTAAAGATCTTCAAGTCCAATAAGGTATGTTCCAAATTGGTTCTACTTGAAGGAATACAATTAAATTCCTTCAAGAACTGTGAATGATGCACTTGCCCAGTAGGAAAATCAGTATAATTGTAAATGTTAAAGCCAAAAAAATAACTTATATTAACAGTAACTTGAATGTTGTTGTGGTCCTTCACTCCACTCCATTCCTCTGATATGTTCACTATGGTGAAATGCACCCCTCTGTTTGTTCCTCCTGCTCACTTGTTTCCACCCTGAAATCGAATTGGTGGTGGCATACACTTGAATGCCTGCACCAGGGGGGTTGGGGTAAACTATCCTGTTCTGGTAATCCAAGCTGTCATGCTCCAGCTTCTTTCCTTTACTTCTTTTCACCTCTACAACCTTCTGATCTGTGGTATAAAAAAATGTCATTGAAGTAAACTTTGTAAAAAGACAAATAGTTGGTAATGGAGTCGACCAACTTGTTGATCTCCCTCTTCAGTTTGAGCAGTCTTCTGTCATTCTCCTTGATAATGAGCTTGCAAAGTTCCAGTCCAGTGCGGAAAAAGAATTCTAGACATTTGGAGTGAAAAGGTGCATACTCTACAACTCCCTGTGGAGATTTCCAGAGTTGTAGTCCTCTTGGGACATGGGCTCTTTTCACACTTTCCCCCAAGAAAACATTATCAAGCTGTGGTGATTTGAATTTAAATAAAATTTTCTCCAAAATTTGAATTTGCTGTTGTAATATTAAATATTGTCTAACAACAGATTGAATGTATTCCCTGCAAGGACCAAACTCCTAATTGTCCAGCCATCTATTGACTTTAATACTAGAAGCAAAATCCTGGGTACCTCGAGAGGGCTGAATAGGTGTGTTGCTGGAGGGATCTACCCTCTGCTGCTGTAATAATGTCTCTGCTATCACCCGAGTTAAAAATGCGGGTGTGTTGTGATAATAACTTTGTATGTTGCTGAATCAAACAAGATAATTTACTATATTCCATGTTGGAAGAAGATGAACCTCCATGGAAAAGCTCCTGTGAGTCATTGGCTAACATAAGTGGGAAACCATTGCAAAGTAAGAAGAAATAATCCACAAATAAGCAGGAAACCCAGTGCTGATATAAACAGCAATAAAATCGAAAAAAAAAAACAAACAAACACCACCAGCTGGACAACCACGGAGCTTTAATAACAAAGTAAAAGGTAAAAACTGCAAACAGCCACGGTTTAGCGCTTTCGTCTTATACAAAAGACATTTTTCAGAACCGTGAAACGGTTAGTGAAAACAGCATTTAAAACACATTTGTGAACCCCCCCCCCAAACACCTAACCAGAAGGCAGAAACCACAAAAAAAAAAAAAAACAGGAAAATCTTAATCTCCTGTAACAGTAGATTTTTGAATTTTACAGTGCCTCAGTTGCAGCACCTTCCTACCATCCCACTTATTTTATATATAGTTCTATGGTATCCAACTGTGTTGCATTGTTGGTTGGCTTTGTTTTTTGTGCTGATGTTTTTTGACTGTGAATTGGTTGGTTTTAGGCAATTTTTGCTTCTGGTCCTTAAAGGTCCCTATATTTAATACCAAAAGCCTGAATAACTGACTTTCTGTTACAAGCTTTTGGCTTTCCCTGATGGCAGGGGGTTAGCCAATCTCCTATCACAGTGAGTCAGGTGAGGGGATTCTGAGCTCTGGAAAGCTGCCAATGTAGGTTTGTGCAAGCACAGAATCCATGCCTCTGAAGCAGTGTGAAATGTGAAGGTCTACTGTTACATGTAATCAAGACTTGCACAACTGTACTTTCCTCATGTCATATTTTACAAGAGGATCCTTCAGTGACTCTCAAAGAACAATGGTATCAATTTTCAGATGACGTGTCTTCTCAGATAATGATCTCTAGTACGTGCAAGATTCAATTACAGTATTGGTTACATACTTCCAGTCTTTTCTGAGTAGTCTGTTTCACTGTTGATATGGATTCCTTTACCCTAAGGTGGGTGTCATTGTCAGTGGCACACAGCCCAGGGAGTATGGTCACAGGTGCCATCCATTCTGACAACATGGCAGTAGTATGGTATGTAAACAGAGAGGAACTCATTATTCCCCCTTTGTGAGGAGATGATGAAGGTATGGGAATGGACAATGACAGCCACTTGCTTTCTGGTAACTAACCATATTCCTGGGAAGGCCAGTTCCCTGTGAGACAGGTTAATTTATTGTTTACTGATCTACATGAGTGATCCCATGTTATCAGTAGTGCAAAATATCTTTCATCATTAGGGAAGCCTTACTGTGATCTGTTTGCATCCCAATCTAGACCAAATGCAAGAACTTTTTTCCATGCACCATAGGGAATATTGTTCTCTATAAATTACTCTTGGGGTGTACATTTTTCACTTTCCCTTCATTCCAAAGTTCATCCACATAGCCGGCCAAAACGAGTCCAGAGTCATTTTTATTGTCCCATTCTGGCCTCAACAGGAGTGGTTCCATCTTCTCAGATAGTCAGTGTTTGAAGCTGGGCAGAACCCTGCTTACTCACCCATCAAACAAGCCTCACCCTAACCTTCACTCACTTTGGCTAACTGTACAATTACTCCAATTCCAGTAATGACCAAGGGGTGTGACATGCCAACATAGGGATAGCCAGATCCTCTCTTCTACCCTGAGACCCAATATTAGAAAACCATATAATAACAAATGGAAATAGTTTTCTATTTAGGCTACTTCTAAAGGGTTATATCCTTTGTCTACTACAATGTCTGCCATGCTGAATTATCTTTTTATTTCATTTTTTTATTCAGATCTAAGTTTTTTATCTATTCAAATGCATTCTGCTACTATATCCAACTTTCTGCAAAGTTGCAGTACTGCTTCCTTTGCTTCTATGTTTCTTTAACATGGCATTTGAAGAGTATATTACTGAGCTGGCCTAATTTCAAAGACCCTGTACCTCCATAGGATTTATATTTCATGCACAATAAGTTAATTGTACCTTTCTTTAAAACTGCCTCTACAGCTGAATTGAAGTACCTGCCTTGGAAGATACTTGTGTAGTAGTCTTTCCTTCTGCTAGAAGAATTTCAGATTTAGAGACCATATATTGCCTTGTCTTTCGCAATGATAGAGTATAATTTTGAATGCATCTTTTTTAAAGTAGTCATAGAAACAAATCTTACTCAGTTTGTTAATATTTTCACAGATATTCTAACAGATGAAAATATCTCCTCTACTGTGTGGATGTCGTCAGACAACTTAGACTTTATGTGAACAGCACTAAATCATTAAGAAAAGACTAATTTATTTCTCATTTTCTTTAAAAATGCTAAGGTCACTTTGTCCATGTGGCTTTCTGATTACTTTAACTGTAGCTATGGAAAATAAAATAAACAATTGTTCACTGTGCTGACAGCACATTCACCCAGTGCAGTGGTTACCAGTCTGGCCTTTTTCACGAATGCTTCCTTAGATGATATTTCTGGAGCTGCTATGTGGGCTTCTCTTAATAGTTTTGCAAAAACACTTTAAGCTGAATGTGTACTCTAGATTTCAGCTTGATGACCACCTAAAAGGATAAGCTTGAGACTCTGTCCTACTGTTTTATAAGGATGCCCCTGCTCATCCTAGATTTGAAAGTTGTATACTAATCGTAGTGATAGATCTGGAGGAATACATCCTTCTTCATCAACATGCCTATCCCCATTCTCCTTGCCAAACATAATCAGAAAGAGGAACGGGGGTATTTTTTGTTGCTTATGCTTGTTTTGATATGGTGCTTCTCTTTTGAATGGTACACTAGGGGTTTGGAAAAGAAGTAAGCGTGCAGAACATTATAAGTAAAGGGAAAGGGTTGGTAACCGAAGTTTTAGATGCTGAGCTGGTTGAAACCTGTGGTTTTAGCTCTACTGGTTGATTATAGGTTCATAGGTTGTTAGTGGGCTAATGGCCATAAGGGCTCTTACAAGTCTAGCTGTGCACACCCCAAACCATCTGAGTTCCAAGTATCATGGGTATCTATATGGGGGGGGGGGTTACTAAAAGTTTCTGAAGGGTAGTTAGGGTTGCTTTTCTTATTTATGACCTCTGTCCATAAAGGACATGGGAGCCAGACTGGGGCTAATTTACAATTTTCCATCCAATTGTTAAGGTTTAGGGTCAGGGATGAACTCTATTTTTAGTGGAGGGGGAGCCTATTCAGCAGTGTGGGGATTCTTTGAGATGCACATCTGTCTCTCTAGCATGTTCTGTTTATGTCAGAAATGAGGTTCAGATCCCTGGATCTAGTGTTTCTGGTGCTGTTTTCTTGCACATGTGCAGCAGATCCATCAGGGTTGGTTCTGAGGAAGGCATGTAAGTCAGACAAAGAACCAATTTCAGCAACCTGTAGGAGACTATATACAGAAACAGAGCCTTTAGTTGATCAGTATTAAGACCATGTATTCATGCCCTGAATTCTCTTGGTGAGAATCCTTTGCAGGCATTCTAACTGTTGCAACTGTCTGGTTAAATACATGGCAAAGGGGGCATTATATTTAATGATAGGACTTCCCCATACTACTAATGGACAGAGGCAGCTCCTAAATGCTTTATCCCATGCATGTGTCCTCTGAAATTGTTTGTGTTATGATCCCATTAATTCTCATTAGAACTGGTCATGGGATGGGTAAGGAAAATCTATAACCAAATGTGATAGGTTATTTTGATCACAAAAAGGGAAATTAGCTAGGCTTAAAATGATCCTCAAGAGCAGCTAGCCTAGTACTTACCAATAAACTTATAAGCCTATTTGGGCCAAGTAGAGTGGCACTCATACCCTTACTTATAACTTGGGTGAAACAGAATAATTTTATTACTGTCTTAGCTACATGTTGGTCAAAGGCCAGATTGCTGTTTAAATATGTTCCCAGATCCCTTAGTAGTGAGTGGACTCTTAGAGGTGTTTTATCGATGGTGTAATTAACTTGCATTGACAGTTTTCCAAAAGCCATTATAATATATTTTTGCCATTGAGTTTTAGGCTATGGCTTTGGCAGCAGTCATTTGTCTGTGCTAAATCCTGCAAGATGTTAGTGTCTTTGAGGGACTCTATAATAGCTCTGCGTCTACAGTCATCTGCGAACGTGGTAAGCCAGAGGCCTTAAATGTTAGCTTTGACATCCAAACAGGAGCAGGTCTAGCATGAAGTCCTTGGGTATTCTACTGGTGATTGGACTCTTGGTGGAGGTGGTTTCACTGATCCTGACTTCTTGGGTCTTGTCTATGAACCATCAGGCAATATAACTAGTAATGTAGGAATTTATGCCTAGTTCAGAGTGTTTTTAACAGTGCTTGAGTGGGATATGTTTTTGAATGCCTTGGCTAAGTTAAGATATGCAGTATGCATTGTTTTACCCTTGTCCATTGCCTCTCAAAGAAGTATATCAAGTTAAGTAGGCATGATCTTCCCTTAACAAAGCCAAATTGGAATGGGCCCAGTGTTTGTAAGCTGCCAGTGTCCTTGCTGAACTGATGGTGAATGGTACCACCTTCACTAATCAGAGTGACATAAATATACTGACTTTTAAATTCAGATCAAACTTCACCCCCCACTCCCCCCAGCTCCATCAGCTGAAATTCCCTCCAACATATTACCCCCAAGCACAGATCACTTTTATTGACATGTTACTGTTTGATATTTGTAAAAGTGCTCCATAACAGAATGGTCAAAGCATTAGTAAACATCATTATCTGTCTCAACAGTCCAAAACAAATGCTACTTTGGGACTGGCTGCACTTAAACCATCCTCATTCTCCTCCTCATACTTATCCATCTCTTGTTGACATAATATAGGCAATAAGCTACGTTCTGCACAGAATGAAAAAAGTGACTTACCCATAAAAACTGTATTTTCACCAGTACAGAAATCAAACAAGATTAACAAATACAACTTCAGTAACTTAAATACCTGGAAGTCATATTACCTGCACAATGAGCAGAGGATAATGGCTTAATGTACTATGAAAAAGAAGCTCACTGATAAATATAGGGCATACAGAGGAACACTTCTTCTTTCAGCTTTTCCCGGTTAGGGGTCGCCACAGCGGATCACCTGGCTGCTCAAGATTGGCAGTGAAATTAAAAGAAGCAGGGTAATCGATAGAAGAAGAAACAGAATATTTAAGTTAATGATCTGGTGATAGAGTTTAGGGCTGAAGACATTTAGTAAAGGAGAACAGCAGAAGCAGAAAAAGCTGTAGTGGTATTTAAAGAGTTACCAGTAACTGAGATGAATAGGTATATGTGTAGCGTTTACTCCCGAACTTAGATAGTTGAACACAAAACACCAGTTGCTCTAAAGGTGTTGGGTTAAATGAAATGTATGAGCAGACAGGGGAAATGAGAAGTGTATGAAAGAAGGGTAGAAAGAAAAAATTCATGAATGCAAAGCAAAATATTTTTAGAGGGTGAGCAATTGACACGGTACATTCTAGCAATAAAGCATCTTTATAAATTAAGAGCCATAACAGAAATTTAAATTATGTATAGTCTAACTAGAAATGGATGAAGATCACATAATAAGTAGATAACACTAATAAGATATTTAAGCCTACATCTCAGGTTCTGAACTCTTCCATTCAGCAAACTGCTCAGCCTATCTCACTTCGGTGCTCTATAATTGTAATGCTTGCTTAACCTAACTAATTAAGATTTATTCTTTTTTTACAGTGTTATGCATTCAGAGCTCTAAGGTTTCTCTTCAGCATGGAAAGGAACAGGCATCTTTTCAAACGGTACAGTAATGTCTAGATTATGTTTTCCATTTTATAGCATCTGCCTTATCCAGAAGTACAATTTCATTTTTCATAGGGGAAGTGTATTCAGAAACACATATTTGACTTCATTCAGCTTCGGCTCTAGAGTAAAGGAAAACTATACAGTCACCACTTCCAGAGCTTTCTTATTGATTGACTGTTACATGTTTGGTTCTGAAGGCTGAACTATATTCTGTGTTATTACTATGCAAAATACCAATTGAACTGCTTACAAGTGAATCAAAATACAAATTTGCATTTATAAATTGAGTGGTAAATAATTTCACTTGTTCCATTTGTCATAATGTCTGGGGAAATATGTTCATAAATCTGAAAGGTATGCTATTAGCACCAAATAAAATAACTCAGCTTGAATACAAATTATACTTTTTAGAAATCTTTCATATTTTAAAAAAGTTAATTGTGCATTCCTACCTTATTCTGCTATAAAAATACAAAAATCTGAAAGGTGAAGAAAACATAGGTATCACCTGCCAGATGGTAACATTTCCTAAGTCTGGCTAACCTTTGTCTTCTGTCTGAAAAGGCTGTTTTGTGTCATTTCTCTTTTGACCTCAAGCTAACAAGACTGAGTGTTAATTCCTACCTTATTTATTCACACTTTGGATGAAAACGGGACAGTAAACTATCCCACCCATCATACTTTAGAGTCAGGCCTTTTTTTATTTCCTACCCTCTATGTCTTCTTCTTGCACCAGACATGCACTGGCATAATTGCAGCACATGCCTCATTGTGGATGTCTTTGTCTTTCCAGTTAACCTATGTGTTTTTGGCTTTTCTCAACATACCCCTCTGAGATGGCTATCAGGCAGTGTAAAAAAAAAACAACAAACAAAAACCCTCAGTTGAACAGAATATCCATCAGCTGTTCAAATCCCATCACCATTTTCACTTCACACCTTTATCTACTACTTAAGCTTTCCATGATTAAGCCTAACGTTGAACTAAAAGTGTCTATTAGTACCTGTTAGTTAAAACTGCTTGCTGACAGCATTAGTATTTGGGCAAATATATGTATTAAAAAAAGCGGCCAGTTATTTGTATGCAATGGAAATCTTTCAGTCTATTGAATTTGTTTATTGAATTCCTATTGTACAATATGACCCACATCACTGTTGCTGTTCGGGGTGATCATTTGTGCTTACTGTTCACTCTGTAGATATAGGTTGTGACTATAGGGATTGTTTTATAGCATCAACAGTGTTGTTATTCAAAACTTATACTTAGTAAAAGCTGGTGTTAACCATCTGAGTTATTTTACAATTCATTTATTTGAATTAAGTGTCTGTGCATTCTTTTTTATGATTTAAATTAAAATAGTTTTATACTCAAATACTTTTAGGTCTACTTTATAATTCATTGCATTCAGTATTCAAAATAACTTTTTTATTTTATGTTTTCAGTATTCAGAATTATCATGCAAAAAAGATGCATCTTTCCTGTTACAAAATGAGACAATGCATATATATGTTTTAATGGAGTCATAGTATAGAGATTTTAATTGAAGTAAGACTGTAGTGCCATCAGAGTACATATTTGTTAATGATGTTCATAATAAAAGAATAAGGGCGAACAATCTTGTTGAAACAATTTTATTCCTTCTATGCTGCAACTGTTTCCAGTGATAGGGGCATAACTGTTTCAGCAAGTGTGTTAAATATAAATCTTTCATCCTTTTTGACAGTAACAGTACTTATTGTATCACGTAACAGTTTTAGCTTTCAACTTTATGCAATCTTCATGCATGGCGCACTGTCACTTTTACTCTGTGCTGCCTTTACATTAGTTTAACAGTTCATCATTTATACATTCTACTAGATTTTATCAGCAAGGCAACCAGAGTTTACATAGTTTAATTCAATAGTCAGTATTTTTTCTCAAATGACCCGGTAATGCTTTGCATAGTAATTTGGATTTCTTTAACACAAACATTATCAAAAATTGTCCTTATTTTTAGCATACAACGTATTAACTATGTACAACATTTCCTGTATATTTATAAACTGCATATTGTCCCTTTGTTCCCCATTGTTTGGGTTTCATAGGCATGCCATAATCTTCTTTTTGCTTCTTGACCCTTTTATTCTTTCTCCTCTCCAAGTCCTTTTTTATCATTCCACGTGTCCTCAAAGCCAAATAAATGGAACTTCCCAAAGCTTCTGTTTATTAATTAAATGCATCTTTCCTTAATAAGTCTCTACTTGATTGGTGCCACTACCATCACTTTTCTTTAATTCTTTTCTCCATTTTCTAATTTCTGTCTGACATCTTCCCTACTTCAGTCTCCTTCATAACATCCACCATCTCTCTTCAGTTCATAAAAACAAAACAAAAAACATAAAAACAAAAATGCTACGTTATCAAAAGTGATCTCAACAGGTAGAAAAAATGCAGGAAAAAAGATGAGAATTACCACCAAGGCTGTCGTGAAACAAACACGTCATATTAAAAAACAATTTCTTTAATATGAACAATAAAAATCCAGGTAGCATAAAACAAAGTTCTAGGGTGGATAATCACTTTCGGTAAAAACCTTCTTCAGATCCCCACCCATTAACCAGTGATTTTTCTTATAAAGGGAGAAATAAACAATCAGCAAGAATCAGGAACAAGCTGGACCAATGAACCAACCATTTAGCATATCAAAATGACCAGTAAGACACTGTCAGAAACTATTTCTTCCAATCAGAAGCATGCCAGTCTCATCTCAAAGCCATTCATAATAACAGTTTTTAATCACAGAAAATGAAAAAAACAGTCAGCAAAAAAACTGGAACAAGCTGGACTAATCAGCAAAAAAAAAAAAAAAAACAGGAACAAGCTGGGGTTATTTCTCTTCTTCCACTTACGCATGATTGCTTTATTCACAACTAGCATTATCAGGGTTATTAATTCTCAGACTAAGGCTGAATACTCTTGCCCCAAATCCCAATTTAATAACATTACTTCCTTGATGAGATCATATTCTGCCTCCATAATCCTATTAATGCAATTTTGCGTATCTGCTTTTATTTTGTATAGGCTTGGCATTCACAGAAAACAATCTCCCATTTTCCCTACCTTCCTCCTTTACATCTCCAACAATTACCATTAATATGGGGTAATATTCTATGTATCCTATTTGGTGTAAAGACATGTATGCATAGACATCACCACCTGAATATTCTGCATCTTTGGAATTTAGTTGCATACCTTGGGGCTAAACTGATTTCTCTCCATGGCAAATTGCAAAGGGAAAAACAAGTGGTGGTGGGGGGGGGTTGAGTTAATATGCCTGGCACTCATAGGAATTCAGTTAAAGAAGGACAGGAGAAGTGCAACAAAAAGGTGGAGACACATGGGAACAGTTTGTATACTGTTTCCATAATCTACCTGCCAAGTTTTTCTTTAATCTCTCCCCCAGTCCATTATAGTTATCAACTAATGCTTTATAAGCTGTAGATATCAGCTTTCTCCTTGTTCTAGTCTCTTTCCTTCCTTCTGTCACTAAACTCACCCACTCCCCAGTCTCTTTCTCACTCATCTTCTGATGAGATTTCCCTCTTAATCTCTGTTATCAGCCCTGTGAATGCTGTTTTCCTATAATCTAAATTCCTCTTTTCCTTGATTCCATTCTTTTAGCCTCTCTTTCCATATTCCTAGTCTCACACCACCCCCATTGTTCTTCTGCCATTGTCTTCCACTAAAATCTGAACTGTCTCATCTGAAGTAAATTGAGTAGCTGAAGGTTGGTTGCTTGACAATACAGTTAAAGGTCTGGCATACCCACCCTGCCTTGTCCCACTGGTAGGTTATGTTTGTCCCTGCTAATTATTGGTCTTTTACTATCCCACATAAATATGGAATATAGATACCATCTGAGAATGAGCATGAAGTAAGGTTATGTTGAATAGTTTGCTATTAAAAGGCCATGAGAAATTAGAAAGGGAGTAATAAGGGGAAGGGGGGATTGAGTTCATATGCCTGGCACCCATAGGAATTCAGTTAAAGAAGGACAGGAGGGAGACGCAGAGAAGTGTAACAAAAAGGTGGATATACATGGGAGTAGATTTTGGGAACAAGTGGAACAGAAAGATGGGATAAGAGAATCGAGGTAATAAACTAAATATATTCTAAAACCACTACAGTAATAAAACACCCTTTCTACCTTTCCTGTCCTCCCCAGATATCACATATGGATAGAAATAATAACACAGTAAAATAATACATTCAGCCAGCTCCCCTTACACTTCTCTAACCTATATAACAAACAAAACACTAAACTGAAAAAGAAAAAAATAAAGTGGCAAAACACGGACCAGTCCAAAAAGATTTAATATAAACGTTAGCGCTTTCATGCACCACACCTTAGTGCACTTCTTCAGACAAAACAGCATTAAAAACAACCTCAAATAAATAGGTTACCCAATTAGGGAACCATAATTGGTAATTAACCACAATTAATACAATTAAAAAAAAAAAAAAAAAAAAAAAAAAAAAAACTTGACCTAACTTTTAAAGCAACCTACTGTTCAAGAAAATAATCTAACTATATACAACTAGACAAAACATCATAAATAACATAATTCCATCTTATTTAAAATTCATTGGTTTGAATACAATTTAAATTAAATTTGAATCCATAAAAGATTTTAATAAATATATTACTTAACCACATACATAATGTTGTAATTAAGAACAAAGTACTAAAAAAATTAATTAGTATACATTTAACGTTCTAAAGCTTTTAGTTTAAGTAAACACTTGATTGAACAAACATCATTGATGCCCAGATATACATAGGCATTAGTTTTTAGTTGCCATAATAATTCTTGCTCTTCCAGTTTTAAATTCCAAGGTCCCCCTCTGGGGTTTTTAAGAACTTGCTGAATTATTACAAACTTAAAACTATGTGTATTATATTCTATTCTGTTCTAACCTATGTTCTACCTCCTCATCTATCTCATTGTCTTTCAGCTATAGCCTCCTTCCATTCAAGTTACCTCACATGGTCTATAAAGTGAGGGGCACTCCCACTCTATCTTTTTCTCTCTTCCTCTAGGCATTACACATTCTTTGTTTTCCCTCCTTTTTTTATTATTCTATATCTAGCCCACTCATACTACAGTAATTTGAAACTAGGTGTACTGCTTTTAATATTGAATTTTTTTTCTCAATAATTTGAATATGTACATCTTTGTACCTCTTGTTGATTTTCTAAACTTCTACTGAATTGCAATATATATGTCTCTGTAATTGTTACCATTATCCTAAAACACCTTATTGTGCTGTAATTGTCTTGTATCTAAGAATTATATGTGGACATTTTTGTCCCTGTATTTAAATGCTACTGTATTGTAAATGTTCATAGGTCTAAGAATTTATGCATATGGGGCCTTTATCCCTGGACTCCACTGAAAATGTGTTTTCTCCCAGTTGGACTTTCTCTGTTAAAAAAGACAGCCAGTCAATCAGTAAATAAATAATCTTCTTATTTATTCTTCCACATATATCCTCTCTGGAGCTCTCATAGTACATTTGCCCCATGTTAAGTATCAGAGGGACAAGAACCATCTTCTTGGCTATAATTTTGCTCTCACTATCCATACTCATTTTTAATTGCTTAAGTTTCCCCATTACCTTTTTTCTGTTTCCTGCAAATTTCCTTTGACACCAGTCCCATTTCTTTCATTATTTATATCCCTATGCCCCCATAAATAGGTGTAAATTTGTGCCTTCTCAAATGTAAGTTTGTAATTTAGTACTATAGCTTTTGATTTACTTTTAATCACTGTATTCCCTGCTGTCTTATTGTATGTTCTTAAAAGTTCCACTAAAATTGGCACATCCCCTTCTGGGTTAGTAATATAAAGCATTACATCATCAGCAAATATGGCCACCTTTTTCTGCTTCCCCAGATCGTCCATACTCCTGAATTACTGAATTTCTTATTTTATCTGCCAGTAGCTTTATATACAAGGCAAATAGAAGAGGGAGAGAGGACTTCCCTGTCTGGTGGCTCTTCCCACCCTAAAATCTCCTTGATAGATGACCAGCAATCATCGCACATACCTCAGCATTTGCATATATCCTCATGATCAGCTTCACTCAATGATCCTGCAGCTCAGTGGTCTCCAACCTTTTTCTGCAGCAAGGACCGGTATCAATGTTAGACAATTTTCCATGGACCGGCCAACTTGCGTCGTACATAATAAAGTAGATATTTATTTATTTATTTCACATTTGCTTAATGAGGAGGCCAGACCCGGGGCAGAAAAGCTCCAAAGTACAATAAAAAGACAGTTGGCAATAATTAGCAAAAAAAAAAAAAAAAAGCGTACATTCTGCTTAATAGCATAACATTGATCTACTATGGTTGAGAGGTAAGAAAACCTAAAGGCAACCTTACTGATTTTATGTTTATAAGAAATATTTAAATCTGTCCCTATTATTTGGCTCTGTCAAGCATACCTGTCAACTGTACAGATTTTCACAGAATGTCCAGATTTTTATCTCATATTTTTGGTCTTTTTCTCATAAAATTGTTGTTTTCTGGTAAATTACTAGCAGCTCATTGAGCCAGAAGTCAGAAAATAATGACAGACAGTTGAGTTTCATATTTCATACCCTTCAGAAAATTCATGCTAATGCACGACCTGTATTTCTATCAATTTTCGAAGTTTGTAAGAGCAGTACTTAAAAGGGTGCCTATTTTGGGCCTTTGTCCCCCCATTATTTTTGGCTTTGTCCAGATTTTTTGATCTAAGTAAGAGGCTGAGAGGTATTCATACCTGAATCCGTACTACCAAAAGAAGAAGCACCACAGTGTATCCAACTGCCCAAATAAATCCTGCAAGCACGATGAGTTAACGTACTGTTTATTACAAAAAACAAAAAATCACATAAAGCGCTTTTCATCAGGTCACATAGCCCAACTTCTTCAGATAATTATACAACATACGCCATACACTACATAGGAAGTGAAAAGTCAGCTGGTTCCTGAATCAGCAGGAATCAGCTGTTCTTAAAGTGGCAACCACCTTCATTCATTACCTAAAGTATATAGCTTAAACAGTTCTCATCTAACACATCGTTTTAAAGCAATATTTTAAAATAATATTTTAAAATAATAGATAAATAGTGTAAAAGATCAGTGTAAAAAATCTAAAACCAATAATTATCAATTATGAAATATTAATGCAATTAAAATTAAAATTAACAGTGTATGTGTGTATTTATATTTATGTTTTGTGTTCGAGTATAATAAACCTTAAAAGCATGTAAATAAAAACATGTAAGTGAAAAACAGCAAAACCTGACTTAAAAAGCTGAAAGTCAAATACACTCTAAGACAATAGTATGCATAGACCATTTTAAATACAGCATAAAGGTCAACTCCTAACCAAATTTTTAAGTTGTAGAATGCACTTAATTGAATACATTTCATTGATGTTCGGAGGGTAACATGCAAAGGTACGTAATTGCCAACTCAATTCTAATTTCTCTAAGAGCAAGGAAAGAGGCCCTCCTCTAGGGTCATAGGCACTACAATCTATAGCCCTAAAAGTAAAACCATGGGTGGGTGCTTTCATAATGTGCCTGGCCAATGCGTTCTCTGATTTGTTAGACCTAATAGCGTATGTGTGTTCATAGACCCTGTCCCTAAGCCTTCTGTCAGTTTTGCCGATATAGAAGGAGGGACAGGTGTGACACTTAGCCAGGTATACCACTCCCTTGGAGTTACAATCAAATTTGTACTTAGTGTTGTATTCAAAACCTCTTATACTAAATTTTATTCCCTGCTCCATATATTTACAATAGGGGCATGACAAACACCTGTTCATACCTGCATGGTTAAATGTAGCAAAGTTTGAGTTACGAGTTTCCACTAGATTCTTTAAGTTTTTTCCTTTTCTACAAACTATTCTAGGGAAGTCAATAGGACCTCTTGGTAGATGTGTGTCCATGTTTATCAAGTCCCAATTTTTCCTTAAAATATTTATAAAATCATAACTGTCTATACAATACGTAATAATAAGTCTATTTTCATTTTCGTTTAGTGTCCCATCCTGTAATGTACAACTGTTTGTTTCTAAACTCTGGTTACTTGATAATATTGCTTTGTAAAAGCCCACTTCTCTTTTATTTTTCACTTCCTGGCAAATTTCTTGTAGGAGTGAAATAGGATAACCTCTCTTATTAAACATGTCCATAAGTGTTGAGCATTCTTCAATGAACTGGTTGTCATCCGTAACCATTCGAGCTGCCCTTACAAATTGGCCCTTAACAACCGGACGTTTTTGATGGGCCGGATGGCAGCTACTATAGTGAAGAAATGCATTTGAATATGTTTCCTTTCTATAAATCCTGGCTTTAAAACATTGATTTTTGTCTATCCTTACTTAAATCAACATCCAAGTAAGCAATTCTCTCCTGTGAAAAATTATATGTGAATTTTAAGAATGTACTAGTGTTGTTTAAGTAAGTTAAAAAGTTAGAAGCCTCCTGTTGGTTACCCTGGAACAGGATAAATATATCATCCAGGAAACGTATATAATATTTAATCTTACTTGTGTATGTAGTTACACCAAAGACATGTTCATGTTCCCAGTAGGCCATTACTAAATTTGCAAATGTACTACCGCATGGAGAGCCCATCACCACTCCTATTTTTTGTAAGTAGTATCTGTTGTTAAAAGTGATGTAATTGTTGGAAAGAACTGTGTCCAATAATTCAGCCATCAATTTTATTTCATTCTGGGGGGCTCCCATATCATGTAGTAATAAACTCACCCATTCAATTCCCTCTATGTGGGGAATTGATGAATACAAGTCTTTCGCATCTATTGTAAGAAAGTTTAAATCATCTTGATATTGTAGGTGGTTTATATTGTCCAAAAATGTCCAAGAATCTTTACAAATGTACTTTTGTTGAGCCACATATTTCTTTAAAGTGTGGTCAATAAATTTAGAGCAAGCATAAGTAATACTTGCTCTAGCATCGACCAATGGTCTCATGGGTGGATTGTCTATGCTTTTATGTATTTTTGGTACTCCATAAATAGTAGGTATCCTTGGGGCCGACATATGTAAATAATTTGCTACAGTCATATCTATCCTTGTTTCAATGAATAATTCTTCAAGAAATACCTTAACTCTTCTATAGGCTATGTTTAATTCATTCTTTGATACCTCCTCATAAGTGTCACTTTCTAAAATGGTCTGAATTTTATTGTTATAATCATCCAAATTGAAAATAACTATGCCCCCTCCTTTGTCTGGTTTTATAGTCCTGTCATGTGCTTGTTGCAGATACATAAGTGCTTGTTTTTCTTCCTTGGTGATGTTATAGTTAAAGTTAGTAGTGTATTCATTATTCATCTTATTTATTTTGTGAAAAATATCTAACATACATATTTTTTCAAACAAAGCCACGTCTGGATGGGGATGGGGGCAAAATGTACTAGTAATATAAAATGGTGTGATAGAGGATGGTGCCTCTCCTAGTAATAAGTTTAAATTCAACTTTGACTTGTAAAGCTGCAAGGAACCACCACGAATCACCATAAAAATATTCAAAGGATTTTATTGAAGAGAGAACAAGCGCTTTCACGCACTATCCCAGTGCGCTTCCTCAGGTTACATTTTATAAAGCAATCTCCCATCTTTAAATATAAAACCATCAGCCCAATTAAACAATCAAATCAGTCAATTTAAACAAAATAATCAACATTTCAAAGGGTAAATGCATCTAAAATCTGACGGATTGACTTCAAAAGCTATGGAGAAGAATACTCCTTTTTAAAAGGGCGCTACATTACATTCCAGTTCATGCATTTTAGTAACCATTTATAAATATATAAAAATACATATAGATATAGAATGAACAATAAATCTATCCAATAATATCAATAAAAGTGTGTGATAAAAATATATAAATATATATAAGACAATACAAATCAGAAACCTACATATAACTATCAAAAATTAATATGATGTATACATTACATTAAATAAACTAAAACAATCAATGAGTGAACCCAAAACACTTTTCAAATATGCTAGCACCATAATATTACAGACTAAATCAACATCAATTCAGGCATTATTGGGGGGTGTGTGTGGGGGGGTTGGGGGGGAGGGGGGGTATTAGGGAGGGAAAAGAAAAGGAAGGATATAAGCCTCTCTGATTCTGTCAACTATAATACCATCCTTATGGTGCAAAATAGCCATAATAAGACAACGTCATTGACCACCCAAGAGAGCCGGTCTGATACTAAGAGCAGAGTTCAGACCCGGTTCTATATGTGCCCTGAGGTTTAATATCCATTTTAATTCACTCAGTTCAAGTGCACCCGTAAGATCTCCTTCTCTCCTATTCTGATGCAACACCTGTAAAACCCTAAATCTAAAGGTATGTGATGGGAATTGTTGACAATGTCTGGCTAACACATTAGTAGCATTCCCCTTTCTGATATCATATACATGATTGTATATGCGATCCTTAAATCTGCGTGTAGTCAGGCCCACATAGTAGGCTCCGCAGGGATCACATGTGGCTAGATAAATGACATTGCTCGTGTCACACGTAGCATAGAATTTTGGCTCAAACACTATTCCTACATCTAAAACTTCAAACTTCTGAACAGTAGATATGTATTAACATATACAACATCTCTTACATGGAAATGTGCCTTGCCTATATCTCATTCTAACAACTATGGATTCAATTTTCACTTTTTCTCTACATAAAAGTCTTTTAAGATTCAGACAGTTACTATATCTAAATATTGGTTTATTCCCCACTAGTTTAGATAGATTCTTATCCATGCACAACAATTTCCAATTGCCATTTATGATGTCTTTAACATAATTTACATCATTCGTATATCTAATGTCAAAATGAACTCTTCCCTTATTTCTCCCAAAGTGGCGACCAGAGTACCACTTCCTCTGTATTGGTCCTGATGTACCTAGGGAGTTGTCCATATGGCTTTTCACCAATGAATGTGGGTATCCCCTGTCAATGAGACAGCTTTCCTGGATCTCCATAAAGTGATGGGCATCCTCTTGCTTACTACATAACCTGGTTATCCTAGACATTTGATTTTTTACCACATTTGGAAAAATATGTCTAGGATGCATGCTGTCAAAATGGAGAATACCATTCCTCCAGCATGGCTTCCTAAACAGTGATGTTGTAATATTATTCAGATCATCCTTGAGGATAGTGATATCTAAGAAGTCCACCCTATGAGCAGAGCATTCATGGGTAAACTCCAAAAAGGTAGTAGTTGATCCCATAATATCTACAAATTTATGTAGTGAATTGAGATCACCATTCCAAAAAAGAAGAATGTCATCCACAAAGCGTCTGTATAAGATGACATTATTTTTGAACCTCTCATCATCAAAAATAAACATCTTTTCCCACTGATATATTGCCAGGTTTGCATATGCATTAGCACAAGGGGTGCCCATGGCCACCCCCCATGTTTGCTTGTATATTTTATCCTGAAACAGAAAAATATTATTGTTCAGTATTATATCCAAGAGGGTACATACTGTCATCTGATCATCATTTCCCAGGTTGCTAAGTTCACATAAGCAGCTTCTAATAGCCTCAATTCCAAAGTCATTGGGAATACTAGTAAACAAGCTCTTTATGTCTAATGTAACCATCAACGTGTCATGCTTTAAATTCTCAGATAATGAGGTATGCTTCAGGTCTAGTAACAAGCTATATGAATCTTTTAAGATAGTGGGAATAGAGCTGATCAAAGGACCCAATTTTGATTGTACAAACAGAGAAGCATTCTCCGTCACCCAAAATTTTCCAGATACTATGGGCCGCAATGGTGGAGGATGTACCCCCTTATGCATCTTTGGGAGCCCTTTAATGAGAGGAATCAGTGGAGCCTCAATTATTGAAAAGTCATAAAGACATTTATCTATGCACCTGGTCATCAGCAGGTCATATATCGTATCATGTACATCTCTTATAATGGGTTCTACTTCTGATTTATTTATTTGACAGTAAGCTAGATCATCATGCAGTAACTCATTCATTAGATCTCTATACAATGTAGCATCCATTGCAACTACTCCCCCCCCCCCCCTTTATCAGCGGGTTTGAAAACAATGTTGTCATCATTGCACAATTGTTCAAGACAGCATTTTTGTGAAGCATTTAAATTAATGAAGAGATGCTTATGCTTCTTTTCCTTATAATACTTGTAGAAATCATGTTCACATGCACGCTGGAAACATTCTACTAAGCTGGGCATTTGAGGTATAAAAGTGCTCTTCCTTTTTAGAACCTGCGAATTAAAAGCAAAATCATTGTCCACAGAGTCTTTATATAGTATCTTAAGGGCTATCTTTCTCGTAAACATACGGAGCATTATGAGAGTGTCTGAGAGCTCACTCCCCCTAGATGGAATGAAAGACAGTCCTCTATTAAGAACAAAACGTTCATCTTCAGAAAACTCCCTCAAGGTCAAATTAAAAAACAGAATGTTCAACTCCTTGTCTTTCTCTTGGATTCTCGTACTTCCCCTGATAACTTTCTTTTGCCTCTCCCCCTGCTTGTTGAGCGCGTCTTAGCTCTGTTCTTGTACGGTAAAGGGAAGTTTAAAGGTATCCCTACCTCAGAACTGTTCTTAGCATGACTATTGTCAGTTTTAGATCTTGCTCCCGTTTCTTCCATGGCTCTTAGGCACTGCTGGTTACATGGAAGTGAGGAGCCAGATAGATTAATGTCCCCATCCACATTCACATTAGTGGATCCTTTACTAACAGAAGAATTACTCAGCATATTAGAATCATTAGTCATACTCGGCGTGCTTAATTGAAAGACGTCTGTGGAATTATCAGTCTCAACCGCAACAGCAACTTCATTGACTCTCGGCCACACAAAAATGCGGCCCATTTGAAAGTCCTGACAGTCTCGTTTTAGTTTTTTAAGCTTGATTTGTTCAAGCTTGTTACTGTACAACGTAAGTTGCCTAAGCATATTATTCAGCCTAGATAAACAGAATTCACTCTTGAAAAGCATAGTTATGTTTTTATGCTCACCTTCCACCTTTGTAATCAGTTCAGCCTCGATGGGTGAAAAATAATCAATGAGCAGCTGAATGTACTTATTGCCAAGATCTATGTTCAGCTGCTGCCACCTCCGTAAAAGTTCAGGGTGGTTGTCTCCGTAGCTCGGCATGCACAGGACCCGCATGCCGCGTGGAATGACTTTAAAATGCAGGCACGCCTCCAAGTGCTTCCTCTGCCAAATAAGCTGGTGCAACTTGTATAGATCATTTTCCAACATTCTGAGTGCCCCATAAAAGTCCTGTAGATTTTCCGTACTCTGAGCAACAACATGTGAAGTATTACCTCTGATGTCAAAGCTCAAAAGAGAATTGTTCTGTTGATGAAATAAACAGTTCCAGTCCTCGGTACCGCTTGTACCTGCCGGATTGTAATCAAGTTCAATATTAGGCATCTCCATCATGTGTCGGTCAACCAGGCAAAAAATAAAGAAGAGAAATATTAGCACCAAACCAAGTACGACCATCCAAAGATTCCTTACAAAACGAAGTGCTGGGCAAGCAAGAATGACTTGTAAAGCTGCAAGGAACCACCACGAATCACCATAAAAATATTCAAAGGATTTTATTGAAGAGAGAACAAGCGCTTTCACGCACTATCCCAGTGCGCTTCCTCAGGTTACATTTTATAAAGCAATCTCCCATCTTTAAATATAAAATCATCAGCCCAATTAAACAATCAAATCAGTCAATTTAAACAAAATAATCAACATTTCAAAGGGTAAATGCATCTAAAATCTGACGGATTGACTTCAAAAGCTATGGAGAAGAATACTCCTTTTTAAAAGGGCACTACATTACATTCCAGTTCATGCATTTTAGTAACCATTTATAAATATATAAAAATACATATAGATATAGGATGAACAATAAATCTATCCAATAATATCAATAAAAGCGTGTGATAAAAATATATAAATATATATAAGACAATACAAATCAGAAACCTACATATAACTATCAAAAATTAATATGATGTATACATTACATTAAATAAACTAAAACAATCAATGAGTGAACCCAAAACACTTTTCAAATATGCTAGCACCAAGTTAAAAGTGATGTAATTGTTGGAAAGAACTGTGTCCAATAATTCAGCCATCAATTTTATTTCATTCTGGGGGGCTCCCATATCATGTAGTAATAAACTCACCCATTCAATTCCCTCTATGTGGGGAATTGATGAATACAAGTCTTTCGCATCTATTGTAAGAAAGTTTAAATCATCTTGATATTGTAGGTGGTTTATATTGTCCAAAAATGTCCAAGAATCTTTACAAATGTACTTTTGTTGAGCCACATATTTCTTTAAAGTGTGGTCAATAAATTTAGAGCAAGCATAAGTAATACTTGCTCTAGCATCGACCAATGGTCTCATGGGTGGATTGTCTATGCTTTTATGTATTTTTGGTACTCCATAAATAGTAGGTATCCTTGGGGCCGACATATGTAAATAATTTGCTACAGTCATATCTATCCTTGTTTCAATGAATAATTCTTCAAGAAATACCTTAACTCTTCTATAAGCTATGTTTAATTCATTCTTTGATACCTCCTCATAAGTGTCACTTTCTAAAATGGTCTGAATTTTATTGTTATAATCATCCAAATTGAAAATAACTATGCCCCCTCCTTTGTCTGGTTTTATAGTCCTGTCATGTGCTTGTTGCAGATACATAAGTGCTTGTTTTTCTTCCTTGGTGATGTTATAGTTAAAGTTAGTAGTGTATTCATTATTCATCTTATTTATTTTGTGAAAAATATCTAACATACATATTTTTTCAAACAAAGCCACATCTGGATGGGGATGGGGGCAAAATGTACTAGTAATATAAAATGGTGTGTTAGAGGATGGTGCCTCTCCTAGTAATAAGTTTAAATTCAACTTTCTAATGAATAATTTAAGGTCAATAATAGACTCTGCTACGTTGGTTCTACAGGAGGGAACAAAAGTGAAACCTTTTGCTAATAAATTAGCTAAAGTAGTATCAACATGAAAGTCAGAGTAATTAAAAATCTTAAAGTCCCCAGTGGAATTGTATACAATAGTAACAACTGGTTCTTCTAAAAGTGCATTCTCATTGTCTGGTTTCTCCTGCTGTGTCGGTTCTGCAATGGAAAGATCCGTAGTGCCCAAGTTAGTATGTTCACTAGTTACTGGTGTGAATGATAGTACATTTTCTTCGTGCCTTGCCTCAGGTTGTACCCCAAGACAAACTTGAAAATCCTGATTACCAAAGCCATTTTGGCTTCTTGGACCGTAGTGAGCATTGTGGAAGTTATTACCCGGGTTAGCTGCATTAAGTTTATTGATTTGAACCCCATTTGAATTAGTCTTGCACTTTTTATTGCTGCTGCTATTGTTGTTGTTACCTTTCTTTTTGGGTATTTGTGTCCAGCCCTCTTCAAATTGGTCCAATTCATGCATGTCCGAGGCTCCGCCAACTCCCCCAGCTGTGTTCCCTGACTTTGGTCCCTGATGTTACCAAAGTTCATCTGGGAAAAGGGAGGTGCTGGACATGCCAAGCCCTTATCGTAGGCTTCCCTGTCATGGTTTAGTTTCTTGACTTTGTTGTTTTTTAATTTCTCGAGGTAATGGTCAGTAGTAGAAAACAATCTTTCATATTCATACTTATAACAAAAAAAGTCACTGTCTCTCTTTATTTCACCATCCAACCTAGTAGCTTCCTGTAATAAGTCATCTGCAGTTTTTTGGTAGTGCTTACTTTTAAGTTGTAACAGTTCAATACCATGATTATTAAACATTTTTATTAAGTCCTGGTGGAATTCCAAACCTCCTACCAGCCCAGTGGGATATTGCCAAATTCGAAGACCTTTTGGAACTATGCCTTTGCTAATACATTGTTTAAAATAAGCTAGTTCCAAATGTAGTTTTTTGTATTTAAGTAACTTTAAGTCTAATAGTTTAAGTTTGCCATTCAATGTTTCAGATTGTACATTTTCAGTAATTAGCTCAACTTTTGTTTGAGCTGAAGTAGGAAGCTGAAAAGTTGGTAACTGTTCTGACCAAGAAGAAAGGTCAAAATTAAAGTTCAGATTTGCTGCTGATCCATTGGAAGTGCGCTCTCTTTGTAAAACATGGCCTTCGCCTCTGTTGTTACGTCCACATTCCAATTCTTCTTGCAGTGTGGGGTGAATAGACATGTTGAGAAGAGGATCCTCGTCTGGTGTATCCATACAGTTGTTAGACAAAGGACTTACTAGTTTCTGTTGTTTAGTAGATGGTAATGAAGGTGCTTTTGTTGTAATGGGTGGCGCCATAGGTTTCCCAGCCAAACTGTCAAGTCTAGCTGCCAATACGTCAAGCTGTTTAGATAATTTAAGCACTAGAGCCGATAAAGTAGATAGTGCTCCTTCCGTTTCATTCATACCTCCATCTGGGTCAGACGTGAGGGAAGGAGGTACATTTGTAGGCTCTTCCATGAAAAACAAACAAAGCTAAGACACAAACACAAACTGGATCCGTACTACCAAAAGAAGAAGCACCACAGTGTATTCATACCTCTCAAATGTACAGATTTTCGCAGAATGTCCAGATTTTTCCCTCTGAGTTTTGGTCTGATCCTCATAAAATTTGTTATTTTCTGGCAAATCACTGGGATGATCTGAGGACTGAAGTCATTAAGGAATGATAGACATTAGTATTTTAGACCTTACATCCTTCAGAAAAAAATGCATAAGACAAATCCTGTTATTCTAGCAACTTTCTATGGTTATAAGAGCAATATTTAAAATCTGTCCTTATTTGTCCCCCCATTCTATTAGGCTTTGTCCAGATTTTTTGCACTACTATGAGGTTGAGAGGTATTTTGTGTGTGTGTGTGTGTGTGTGTGTGTGTGTGACAGAGAGAGAGAGTGAAGAGTGAGAGTGATCGCTGGAGGCAGCAGCAATGAGGTTTGTGTACCTTTCGTCCATAACACACACAGTCTCTTTTGCATTCGCTCTCACTCTTTTCTGATCTCTCACACACAGTCACTCCCTCATTCATACCTGCATTCACTCGCACATCACTCTTACTCTCTCCCAGTCAAACACACACACTCAGTCACATCCTCATTCATACCTGCATTCATTCACACATTACTCTCACTCTGCCGATCTTACACACACAGTCACTTCCTCATTCATACCTGCATTCATTCACACATCGCAATGTCTGTCACACCCACATGCCACACACCCACTTGCGCATTCATTCATACATCAGTGTCACTGCCTGTCACACCCACACCCACTTACACATTCATTCACACATTGCTCTCACTGTCTGTCACACCCACATGCCACGCCCCCACTTATGCATTCTTTCATACATTGCTGTTACTCTCCCGATTTCACACAGTCACTTCCTCATTTATACCTGCATTCATTCACACATCACTTTCACTCTTACGATCTCACATGCGCACACACACACACACATACACACACACACACATACTCACACACACACACACACACACACACACACACACACACACACACACACACACACACACACACACACGCACATAAACACGGCCTGGTACAGGTCCGCGGCCCAGTGGTTGGGGACCACTGCTGCAACTCATACTTCACCAACTCCAAAAACCTTTAACTCGCCCTGTTAAATGCCATTTCTGCATCCACTCCAGTTAACATGAGTCTTTCCCCATTTTGCTTAGCATGTGTTTGAATTTCTAATGTTTTGCTAATTCTATCAAATGTTTGCCTCCCCTCTACAAAACCACATTGGTCCTCACTTATTCGCAGCATTTTCTGTGCTACTGTCTTGGCTAGTATGGTCATAAAAAATTATAGTCATGATTAAGTACTAAGATTGGCCAATAAGAGCCTTGATCTGCTGTTCTTTCCTTCCCTTTAATTACTGCTATTGCAGCCTTTCTACAACTATGAATCCTCTCACCCCATCATTTTGTTACTACTGTTTGCCTTCCTCACAAAAACTAATACAGAGCGGCTTTCATATTTGTTTAAAGTAAGACAAATAAGCAAAGATAGTTATTGGATAGTAACAGATGACATAAATGAAAATTGGTTAGATCATTATATATTGATACATTAATGCAAATAATGATATTGGGATTACAACAGTGAGTAGTGAAACTGACTAAATATTCAAGTAAAGGTTTCTCTCACTGACTGGATGACTTCTATTTAATATAATGACCATCTTCTAACTTTTTTTAATATTATTTTCTTATCTCCTATGTCTGCTGACCCTCAAGCTGCCACCCATTCATTCCCATCAGTGGGGGAGAAGCCATTTGTTGCTTGGACATCATCCAGGCAGCTGTGAGGGACATTACCATTTTCTGGCCTAACCCATTCTCTGGTAGCTGACTTGAGGGTTTGCTTCCTTTTTCTTTGTGGATGTTTGTATTCCTATCCATTCTTCCCACAGAAATAAGACTTGACAGAGCCACAAATACCACCCCAACCTGAAGCAGTGCATGACATGCACCCTTTCCTACAGAAAGTGTCTCCTACCCCCCTCCAGAATGGGTGAGCCGACATTAGCCACTCACTCTCACTTTTTCTCTCACTTTTTCTAGTTGGCTCTTTCAGCACTTGAATCTTTAGCTGATTTTGAGTTATCTGGCTTGCAGTTATGATTTATCCCACCATGTAGCTGACTACCGTCTTTCCTATTTTGCCACTGCTGAAGTTTAAAAATCTCATCCTCAATGTCAGGCAGATTCAAGTAAGAAAAAAATGTTGACTTGTCAGAAGATACACTTTGTAATCCTCTAGCGGAATATGATTGGTCATATCTCATTTTTTGCAACATGTTAATGCAGAGCTGAATATTTTTTAAACACTTTTATTAAATTCACACAATTTGAACAATGACATGGGAAGATATACATTAATAGAAAAGGAAACAAACCATTCTAAACATTTCCATTATTTTCATACATTACACACATATGTTTTTTAAATAATTATTCATTCCATTACATAAATTGCTCATTTTCTACCTTCCTTTAAATGTCACTACTCCTGAACATTATTCTGCAAGTATTGTTCCTACAAATTCCATTTATTTCTGTGCAGTTTGCTCCTTCACTTTTATAAAGATCTCACATTCCAATTCTTATCTCCTTTACAGTGTTCAGTACTTCATTTATAGTTTGTTTAGATTCTGATTTCCATTTTCTAGTAATTGCTTTTTTGGCACCCAATACCATTAAATTTAGTAAGGCCATAGTATGGATAGGCAATTTGGTTCAAATAGCCCAGCACAAGAACCATTTACTTAGTTATGGTCATTTACTTCCCAGCATTTCTGACAAAGTACTCATAAGGATTTTTTTTTAAATCCACCAACTCATTATATTCCCCAAAACATTTCCCAGTTTCCTCTCTTTTTTTCCATCACACCTCCAGGATTTGCTATATACCCAAGGAAACATTCTCTAATGTCTGATTGAGGTATAAAAAATACTTGTGCAAATACTTCCCTGTAAAAATTCCAAAACTTTCTGAACTTTGTTGCATACTTGGGAGCCATACAGATGTCTTCTCACTGTTCCTCTGTAATGCCTTTCCATTCTGTATCTTCCTAATCTCTTCTAACTCCTTAAGATTGATTCTTATAGTCATCATATATTATTTTATTCCCTTCTAATTATCCATTTTAGCAGCAGTTTCTCTTTGACACTCAACTTGAAAATGCAACCAGAGCTGCTATTTCACTTTGTACTTCACAATCCATTTCTATTTGCTTATAATCTGTTATTAGTCTCTGATAAGGAAGGCAGCCTCTAACATGCAGTCCAAACTTCTGCTTGACCTCATCCTAATCTGTTACCTTTCTCATTGCAATTATTTGCTCCCAGTACCTTGCTTCCTTTGCTTATTCTCTCCCATAAAGTCCAGTCCCACTCTTGCCTATTTTCTATGCCCCTACATGCAATCATTCCTATTTGTAAACAACTCCTTTCTCTTTTCCTTTGTTGGCTTAGTTCTTAGAATACTTAAATGCATGAACCTTAAATGCAAAGTTCTAAAGTTTCCCTTCAAATCAAGTCATCCAAAACCATCTTTCTATGGAGAGAAACAACTTGTTCCTCTTAAGATTTCCTCTCTTTCCCTCTCAGATAAATTAATTCAACTCTTTATTTATGGTCGACAGCTTCTTGTCTGGTTCATAAAAATATGGCTGACCCGTATGTAAAACTAAAGGGACTAGAAACATCAATCATAAATATTTTACTATTCTTGTAAGGTAAGCTATTTAGAGGATAGACTATTTAAAACAAATGGTTATTAAACCTCCTAGAAATGCACCAAGAAATTAAGAATGAAGTAAAAAAAGTAATGATTTTTAAGAGACTAAAATAAAATCAAGTCAACTGAAAAACATAATATACGGTTCTGTCTGTAATACCTATGTAAAGGGAAGAGAGAAGAATATTGGTTAAAAATTTGTAAAAAAAAAAATTAAGAAAATGCGTCTTGTACTTTGAAAATGCAAAATAGTATTTCAAAAGGAATAAGTGAGAAACTGATAGAATTAAAAATAAAGTGGCATTCTGTTACTGAATGCAGATGAAATATCTACAGAATTTAGCAAGTATTTTGTTAGGACAGATCCTAGCTTCACTGAAAAAGTTTTCACTAATAATATGTTTTTTCCTCATAAATGGTTTATCTTGGTTACAGCTGACTACATCTAAGACTTTTAAAGTGACACATATTCTGTAGTCACTGCAGATGGCATTATTTTAATTGCTAATCTTGGCATGTGGTAGTTGGCCACTTTATATATATATATATGTGTGTGTGTGTGCGCGCACGTGTGTGTATTCAGTTTATCTATTTTGGAAATTACATTTCCAAATGATTGGAAGTTCACAATGTTAATCCCATTATTTAAAAAGGGATCTTCCTGAACTAGAGATAAAAAGTATTATCCTATTGTTCTCCTAGTTGCCATGTCAATATTTTTCAAAATGTTAGTAAATCAGTTGCCTGAAAACTCTGAGAAGAACAGTCTCTTTGAAAATTATTTACATAGCTTCAAGAGGGAATGCTACACAACAACATTGTTGATTCCTTCCTTGAAGAGGTATAAACGGCCTATGAACAGCAAAAGCAGCAGTGACTCTTTCAGTCAGTTTATCAAAAGCATTGGAGGATATAATTAAAGTTCTAAAAGATTTAGGAGCTAAAGACATTGCCCAAGATGAGTTTAGTCTTATTTACCTGAAAGACATGCAATTAAAAAAGTAGGCACATTTACATCTGAACCATTATATGAAGGAAAGGTGAACTACAAGGCTCCATTTTTGGACCTTTATTGTTTTGATTAGTTATGAATACTAATAATGGAGATAAAGTTGCTATTAATTACACTGATGATATTTCCATGATCCAATGATGTCTGTTTTCATCTGATTCACCATATGGAATGCCAGATCCATCCTGATCCGAACTCAACACTGAATTTGAAACTTCTACGGTTCCTGAGCTCTGACTCCTCCCGTACCCACAATTCTATGAACTCCATTTTAATACCTCAGATCTTGGTTGCTGCCAGATGACTTCAGAAGTATTTAGAAGGCTCTCATATCCTTTCAGAAATATTTGTAGTAGTTTTTGCATTTAATAACTTAGCTTAGTATAGTTTAATTACTTTTCTTCCAATACTTCTCCTCTACTTAGAGCTTTTTTTTTCTCTCCAGTGTACTGAAATTTAAATAACAGTTTTTCTTCCTGTGTGTTAAGTAAAATTTTTTAGTACAGGTAGTTAATATTACTAGTTGATTGTAGTAGTTATAAAAATTTCATAGCAAGTTTAACAATGGTGTTTTTTCTATATATTTACATTTATAAATGTAGTAGCATAGTAGAAGTATGTTAGCATAGTTTTGTAGTTTGAATACTGTTTGATTGATAATGGCTGAGTCACAAGCTTTCAAAAAATGTTTTGAGTGCAGGCATAAGCTTCCCCTCAAGTTCCTTACACTTTATGTGTATATTGCCTGGGTGCTGCCCATTTGGATACAGACTGCCAGTATTATGCTTTTAGTGCTAAGGCACTTCAAGCTTGATGCAATAAGTTGGTGGTGAGAGGTCTTCTCCACCCACAGACAGGGTCTTCATTGCCTGGACCTTCTTCTTCTACTTCCTCTGCCTAGAAACAGGGCAGGGCTAGGTCTTCTGAAACGGCTTTAGAAAAGGACAAAGAAAGGGAAAAAGGATAAAGAGAAAGGCAGATAAAAAGAAAAGGACAAGTCTCCTTCTTGTACCATTAAATACTCCTCAGATCACAAAGCACTGGTCAGACCCAATCTATAGTTGCACTGAGGTCAGAGCTGACAGCATCTCAGGACTTTCCATCCTCTCCTTGGCCCCAGTTTTCACCAAAACCAGTGAGCCATTGCATTCTCTGATCCTGCAAGAAAGGAGATATTCCAATCCTTCATCTGTGACCTCTTCTACTTGATTATCGTGGAGCTTAACAGAGTATAACATTGATAAGATGATGAGAAAGTTCTCGAGAACACAGATCCAGCTTGGGGTTCTGTCAGTACCATCCCCTGGGAATGTACTGACAATTGGCCACTCTACCCCTCCACTTGTTTTGCTTGATTTTTATATTATACAAGCATGGCAGTGACCTGTCATTTAAATATCACTGTAACAAAAACCCAGTGTCTTGCTTCTTTAAAGGGATATTCCAAGTACAAAATTGTTACAGCCTTACTTAACACCAGTTGAGTGACACATTTTATTGTTAGGAATAATAATGCTTACAGTCTGAATTAGAAATTATCCAGATCTGTCCATGCTCTTATGTTACATAAGTTGGCATGGCTTTCTGTACATTTGTGCAACTAAATTTTGAAATAAAGAAAATAGTAAGTCATATCTTGTTATTATCTCTGCTGGAATACAATCTAATTGTCTACTCATAATGTCAGTAGGAATCATAGGAATTTCAAGGAAATCGAGTCTTCTGACCATTTATGTCTTGCTAGTTCCCATCCTCAGACCATATTGTTTTTCTCCAAGAGGGTATGACAGTAAACCGCAGGCTTGATTTTGGGTAACCCACTCAACCATATAGGTTATGAGTGAAGGATGATAGCATGTCAAACTGCTTAACTCACAGGAGCATTCTGTTCCAGAGGTGTGGGATGCACTGCATGATGAGTATGTATCTTCATCACATTTTAATTATCTGGTGAAGATTTAGGTCCCTGGTTTTAGTATTTTGGGAATTATTAAACTTGCAGAGATGCAGGAGATCCAGGACAACTGAGTCTGTTATGGTGTAGAAGATGAGGCATGGGTATCTGCTCAAGATTCTAGAAGATACTGAATAAAAGGATAGTGTTTTCAGTCTCTCTTCATAGTTGAAGAGCTTTAAGATCATGATCTTCTAAGTTAGGAAACTTTGGGGTCTTTCTAGTTGTATGGGATGGCTAGTAAAGTGCATCTCAAAGGGAGCAATTGAAGTGGAACAGAAAAAAAAAACTCAGTTTTATAGCATACCTTTTTGAAATTATTTGAAGGCTTACGTAAATCTACTCATCGCCCTGCATATACATGGGAAAATGAAGCTGACTGACATAATTGTTTTGTTAGAATATTTTTATACACCCTTTATCATGGTAACATAACTATATATCATACTTTGTCACATTGCAGTGTAAAGTAATACGTAGCACAACAATGTTACTATAGTTAAATGAGAAGTAACATAGTATTCAAAGTACAGTTAAGGGAAGGTAGAAAATTAATATTTTAACTGTCTCTTATTTCCGTGATTTATTTAGAAATGTTTCTCATGTCTCAAGATTTATTACCTTCAAACAGTTTTCAAAATATATTTGAATACATACAGTTATCATTACCAATGCTTTCATTAGTGTTAGATAAAGGTTTTGTAAGGTTATTAGTTGCATAATCTTGGTTGTTTGAAAATAGGCTGGTCCTAATGTTTCCAAGGAAAAGTAAGCTTGAAATCTGAACGATATGTTTATTGTCAGGTAAACTGACTGTATTATGGGGGTCCATATTAGTTAGCCGAAAACACTTTCCAGCGAACACACATTCATCGGCTATCATTCAGCAAAAATCACTTCCGCTGTTTGCTGAATACTCCCAGGGCTAATATAGACCCATATTATGGCAGTCCCTTTCCTGCTATCACTTTGATGCATATCACAGCACTGAAATAGTAGACAAGTATATGTAATACTATAGAGTTTCAAAGCAACATCTGTAATTAATATGAATAAGAACTGTACACTAGAAAGACAAAACATAGACATAGTTTTGGCAAGGTGAGCCCTTTGTCTTTCATACATATGTACTCCAGCTGCATCACTCAGACATTTCTTAACAAATCCAGCTCTGTTGGCAGAGAGGGTTAAAGCACTGACTATATCCCAGCTTCCAAAGCTTGATTAATGGCTTGAACACTTGCTGGAACTGGCAGGGAGGGAGAAGAGTGAAGGAGCTGTGTTCACTCACTTCTGTTGGGTGGAGGTGGGGGGTGCATTTTCATGACACACACACATACAGTGCACTAAGTTCTATAGTAAAGACCAGAGTAATATGTATGATGTACTCATTGTAGAAGAGTGGCTCATTTGTGAGCTTATATCACTCATGAACATGAGTGATAGTCCCACTCTATGCCTTCTATGCCTGTTGCATGTTTTCCATGCAGAATGTTTGCCTGGATTGTGTAGTCTGTTAGGGATGCATATAGAAAATACATTGATGGCTGCCTTAATGCAGATCCTCAATTTGCTTTCATGTAGGTGAGCAGAACAACAGAATAGATGGTTTAACTGGCTGAGCAGGCAGGGGACATAAGAAAAAAAATTCTAAGCCAATAGCTTTGAAAGAGTGGTAGTCATCAGTGATGCACATGACTAAGTGACGCAATTAGTTGATTTCTATTTGCATTTGCCCTTCACAGTAGGCACCTCCCATGCTCTAATTATGATCTCCGAGAGTATTACCAAGTCCCCACGTTCATTTCTGCTACTCCCACCAAGTATCCACATTCATCCAGCATGCTGCCCTCACCTATTTGAATTAAAGAACAGCACCATTGCCAGTAGTAGGGTAATACTAACTGACACAGCATCCATGCATGTTTTCTCATCACCACCCCTTTGAGGATCCTTAGGATGGACAAAAACATGCTTCGTCTTTTGTCTTTTCTTGGAAGGGTCATCTGCCCTAACAAATACCGGAGGTTCTAACCTTTGGCAAAATTCAATAAGAGTACCCAGAATCTCTGCCTTGGCCAATATCTATGAAATCCCACTAAGACTTCCAAGATAATCAACCATGCTTGCCCTATGATGTCAGGAGCAGACACTTGCAAAGCCTCAGAGGATGTGCAAAAAGATGGATCCATGCTGGCCTCCAATGGGGTTGCAGCAGAGGAATCCAATGTTGACACCAGATAACCTACAGAGTTATCGTCCACTTCCAGAGGGACATCCAGTGGAGGTTGGACAGCTAAAGACTCCAGCAGAGACTTCTTGGCCTTCTTCATACCTAGTGGAAGTATTTTGGGGTTAATGGATTCCACCATGCTACCCTGGGCTAACTGTTTATGCCATTGGTTTTCAAGCTAAATGCCAGGGAGGACACATGGCTTCTGAGTGTCTTAGACACAAAGATCTTACAAGTACTACAGCAGATTGCTTATGGGAAGCACTGACATTGTTCCTTTTTGGATCACATAAACTCTAGGTAAGCAAAATAAAATACAAGAGTGAAGGAAAGAAAAAAATGACCCCAACGAGGCACTTATATGATGGCTACGTATTCAGCACAGCAACAAGGTGCTCAGACCAGTGAGCGATAATGGCATTCAGACTGGCAGCAAATAAGTTCTGGGTAACTGCTTCTGTACATCACCTTTATGCCATACATCATATGCAGGGAGCATATGTGTGAGGAATGGCACATACAAGATCATAAGGCGTTGGTATACTGGTCAATTGTTGGGCTATCATAAAGTAAAGAATACTGCAACAGCAATAGAAAAGGACATGTAGTTGTTCCCTTCTATTACATTTGGAAAACCAGAGGTTAAAGAGTGCTTACCTGTAGAGTTATGGAGCAAGGTTCTAGTTCCTTGGACATTTTCTTTTTGATCCCAAAGAAAAGAAAAGTAACTAGAGAGGCTTTGGTTTCCATTCTGGCTTTTTCTTTGCCTCAGTCTTGGGCTGGCTACTCCATTGTGGCAATATTGGAGACCTCAGATCATCCATTAGCTTCTCTAGACTCCTCTGGAATTGCTTTTCATGAAACCACTAAGAGATGAGTCAGGCACATTGTCAAACTCCTCTCATGCATCCACTTTGGCCAGAAGTGAACCACTGCTGCTGAGCACAGAGGAGGGAATGGATGTTATTACAGGACAATACTGAGGAATTAATTCATTAGGTGATATCCATACATCCAAGTGCTGTTTTTCATTTTGCACTCCCAGGAAAAGGAAGAACAAATTAATGCATATTTATGCCTCTTTACTTCCTTTAGTTAAGGGAGTGAAAGATTATTGGTTTGCCTTTGTCAAGTTGTTTCTTTTTTTAAATCAGTTTCTTCAAAGCACCTTATGGTATCTAACCTTGTTCTTTCTGTCAACAAAGAGAGAGCTTTTGATAGCTTTGGGAAGATGGTGTTAACTTCTTCCACCTTAGATTTCCAAACAGTAAATTGTCAGGCCCACATGTTCAATTTTTTCTGACTTCTTTTAATATGAGAAAGTTGTTGATCTTCCTTCCTCTGACACTAAGTCATCCTTAAACTCTTTACTCTCATCAGTGTCTCAGGTAACTAAACACTTGTATAATACTGCTGATGCTGTCTCCAGGAGAGTTGCTACTGGGGCAGTGACAAGGAGCTTTGCTTGGCTGTGTACATAGAATTTGCCAGAGTATGTGAAAGCAGGTCATTTGAATACATCTCTGGACAAAGAAATGTTGTTTGGATCTTCCTCTGCTGAGGTTCTCAAGAAATGTGATGATAGGGAAAGTGAATACAAAGGATGTCTCAGATTTTTCAGTGCCCTATCCCCAAATATAATAGAAGCTTTCTTTTTACCCCGGTCCCCTTTTATAGGAAACTGTATAAATAGTCTCAACAAAAAACAGGCACACTTTCAGAAAGTAGTGACAGAAGGAGTTCTAAAATGAAAAGAGGACATTCCCAAGCCCAAGAACAATCTAAATAAGCAGATTGACTGTCATGTATCATTTTCTTCTACATCCACTCCATGGCAACCCTTTAAAGCTTTCCTGAAACCTATGTCTTTACTTTCCTCTTTGGAACCAGATTACGTCACACATTTGGGTCCCTTAGGATTATACAAAAAGACTACAGTTGACATTCATTCCTCTTCGTCTTGTCAACCAAACTTCCTTGCTTCCTCCCATCTTGGATCAAATCCTGTCTCTGAAAGTAATAGAAACTGTCTCAACAGATCAGAGACAAAAAAATTTACTAAAGAATATCTCTGCTGTCAAAGAAAGAAGGAAGGAACGTGGAGACAAGAGCACAGCCTTTCATTTCTAAACCTGTACATCAAGATTCCAAAATTCAAAATGCTTTCTCTACAGTGTGTTTTTCCACTCATTCCTTCTTGCAGTTTCCTGGCAGCTCTAGATTTAAAAGATGTTTACCACCTCATTCCAGTCCACAAGAGCTTAATGTTTTTTTTAAGATTTTTTTTGCCGGGTTCACATTTTCAGTTTTCTGCTTTAGCATTTGGTTTGTTAACAGCTCCGGGAGTGTTTACTAAGTGCTTGGTTGCAGTAATAGTTCAGTGGAGTTCTGTTCTTTCATAAAATGTCTTTTTTCCAAATCAAGGGGTTTCTAGTAAAGCTAGACAAATTTACCATCATTTCATCTCATAGAATACTGTTTTCTACTAGGATGTCTTCTGGATACATCCCCTCATGATGACCATTCCTCTACAGGACAAAGTTTGCTTTTACTAGGAACAATTCTTAATGTTTTCCATTCAGACTTAGACAACGTGCCAGGTATTTTATCAAAATATTAGGATTTATGGCATCCACAATTTCTAGGACTCCTTTGCACAGGCTGATGGACTCATTAAGCCCTGAGGGGCTCACTGTGTCTGCTGTCAACTGCCATATTATCTCTTGATGTTCTAATTTATTTTTTCCAGTCCCCTTCCCTTATACCTCAATCAACTTTTTCTAAAACTGTAAACAAAAATATAGCAGAATTAGAACAGTTTAATGAGTATGATTCATTGTTCATGAACCTGTTCTCCTTACAATATGCATGTTGGTATATTCTGCATCTTATTCTTTATTTCTTTTTTCCTGTGTAGAAGACACTACAAAATTTGAAAGAGGCTGATATCACAATTAAGTCTGTCAAGGGGAAACAAGTTACACATTTTTTGTGCCATATAACCATGGCTCTGTTTGTCAATAAGCATATAGCAATAATTCAGTAATGCCTCTCCTTTATTGGTCCTTTCAAAAACATTTTTTTTAAATTGTGTTTATTCTGCTCTAAAAAAAAAAAAAAAAATCAGTGGAAACTGGAAAATTCCCAGTTGTAAACAGTTTTCCTAGTGCTTTCGTACAACTCCCCTAATTACTTCAGAGTCAACACTATGTTTGCGATTTCAAAGGGCTACTAGTAAGTGCCCACTACTTGGCAGTTGTCTTCATCTTCTCCTCTCCAGGCAACCTGAGCCACCATCTTCAGCCTTTCTTGACTGTCGTCAGCTGGCTTGAAAATATTAGCCAAGATTGGGACCCTTCTCATCTTAACACTCACATCACAATAAGATAGGCCTTAAACTTTTAGTGCAGTTCACTTGAGAAATCTTGTTAAAACTTTATTTTAGAGTTGTTTGCTTAATGGCTTAGTGTAATAAAACCCTGAATATAACCCAGAGTGCTATAGTTCTGTTAGACACCCCAGCACTGAAGGGGTCAGCTCTCACATGGGTAATGTGAACAGGCAACCTGAGTCACCATTCTCAGCTTTTCTTGACTGTCTTGAAAATATCGGCCAAGACCGGTATCCTTCTCATTTCAGCACACAGTCACATGGGTAATGTGAAGGAGCTATATCCTCTTACCCCTTGTGGGTGGAGCGTTTGGGCATGTGTCTTGGAGCATGTACTCCATACAATATCTTCTGTGTTGATGATGCTTGATGGTCAAATGTGGACTCAGGCAAAATAAATGCCTGTCCAGATTTACTACATATTCATACTTTGAGAATACATGTGGCAAGTTGTATACCCATTTTTTAGTAATATGCACACTGGAAGTGAATTCATTGTTGTTAATCTTGCTTTCCAGCATGCTGTGACTGTTGCAATTGATTTAGGATCATAGGATTATAGGAAGTTAATAGGCTACTGACCCTAGGGCCCTTACAAGCCTAGCCAACTTCTGCCCTTGTTTCCACGTGTAACTCGTCTGGTCAGGATAAAACAGACAAACGTTCATGGGTTCAGTTCAAGCACCTTTATTATACATAAACACATCAGAAATGAGGCTTTGTTACTTAAACTTAAATAAACTTATAAACAGACTGATTACCACACTCATACATGTTAACACTCTGACTGTTCTCTCAAATTGGCACTGCTGCTTGCACATGCTTAGTATTTATATGCATGTGCTACAAATGGAAATGCTTCTTAAAGATACATACTTTTTAGGAAATAGTCCATATATGAAATTACACTATTCAATAACATGCAATTTACAGAAATGATCTTTTGACATGTAATTATGCAAAACTAATTCTTTGATATGCAATCATACAAAATCAGATGCATATAAAACAATTATGTCCAGGTTGCTGTGTATTTTACACTGGGTCTAGAAATACGACTTGATCATGTAACATAAAAGTCAGAATTGTTCTAGCAACAGGGACTGTCTTCAAGGAATGTTCAACTTTGGGGACAACTGGGACATCATCAGGAACAAGAATGAATACTGAGATATGTTCTGTGATACAAACATTATCAAGGTTGCTTTGAGATCTAGAGTCTGTATCAAAGGTATGATGCTGCGATATTATTTCTGATACAGGAAAAAGATGTGTTCAGTTTCTTGTACTCTATACCCTCAGATTCTACTAAGTAGGATCTCGGCTTGGTACATATACCTCTCACTTGACCAATTCGATCAAAGCCTTTCACCGTTTGCATCCTCACTGTCTCTCATTCTTTTAATGGACAAAGAAATCTGCTCATTTTATAATAGCTGGACTTCTGAGAAGAACACTTCTTAAAAAGTTGGGCTTTGATTGCTCTGTTGTTTTTACCATTAGATACCAACAAACTAGAACTGATAGGCAAGGTTGTTCTGGTTTGCCTAGATAGAAGTCTCTGAGCAGGTGAGCCAAGTAGGTTGTCACATGGTATATTTTTGAGACTAAGTAAATTCAAGAAGATATCAGTATTGCCACACTTTGCACTCTCCAGTAATTGCTTTGCACTCTGTACTGCACATTCAGCAAGGCTGTTTGACTGTGAATATAAAGGACTGCTAGTAACATGGATAAAGTCCCACTCTTTAGCAAATCTCTGAAACAATTGACTGGTAAACTGAAAACCGTTGTCAGAAATAACTTTGTGTGAGAAATGACGTTCCATCTTGGTAATAACAGCACTGGAGCTTAGGTTGGGTAGCAAATCGATATCAAACCAGTTCGAATAAGAGTCTACCGACACGAAGTATTGCTGATTGTTCCACTCAAATATCTCAGTTGCTACTGCTGACCAAGGTATTTCAGGAATTTGGCTTAGATGAAGTGGCTCTTTTTGCAAATGTACCTTTAGTACTTTTGCACACTTTACAAGAAGAAAACACTTCATCAATGTCTTTCACTAGAGAAGGATAAAATACTAGTCCTCTCTCCCTTCTTTTGGCAGAATCAGAACCTTGGTGGGCACGATGCAAAATCTGAATGTATTCATGCTGTAAGGAAGTACGAACAATGACTTTTGGACATTTGAAAATTATACCATCTTCCATCAGGATTTCATCTCTGTATGGAAAATAAGGATGTATTTCTAGCAGTACACAGGATTGCTTTGACAGACATCCTACACTGATGAAGTGGTTGAGCTTTTGTAAAATTGGATCAGTCTTTGTATGATCTCTTAGCTTATCAAGTCTCATGGTTGAAAAATTACACACTTCCATGACACCAAAGTCAAAATACTCTGCATCAATCTGTTCCATGGTATTTCTGGGCAATCTGGATAAGGTATCAGCCAGATAAAGAAGTTTACCCCTTGTATAGACCATTTTGAAATTATACTTTTGCAATTTGAGCATCATTCTTTGTAGTCTTGCTGGAGAGGAATGCATAGGCTTTTTTAAAATAGTGACTAGAGGTTGATGGTCAGTTTCTATCTGGATAGCTCAGCCATAAATATAATCATGGAACTTGCAACATGCAAACGCAATTGCCAAAAGTTCCTTCTCAATTTGAGGATACTGCATCTCAGTTTGCGTAAGAGTTCTAGATGTGTCGGCAACATGTCTGCCCTCTTGAAGAATAACTGCACCAAGAGCGAACTTTGAAGCATCACAGGAAAGAACTCCTGGTTTCTGGATATCATAGTATCTTAATGTAGGCGGGTTAGCAATTTGCTGTTTGATGTTATCAAATGCTCTCTTGTGTTGTTCTAACCATGACTATGCAACACTCCTGCATGCAGCTCTCCCAAAGGCGATGATAACTCACTAAAATCAGGGATAAATTTGCCCAAATAGTTAACTATACCAAGAAAATGCTGTAAGGCTTGGACATTTTCTAGAGCTGGCATCTCAAGAATGGCTGTTTGTTTAGAAGGATCTGGTCGTAAGCCTGTACTGGTAAATAAATGACCTACATAAGTAACTTCTGGTAATCTGAATGTGCACTTTAGAGGATTGTGCTTTAAATTCACTTAACTCCCTCTGTCCAGAAGTTTACTGAGGTTTCTGTCATCCTCTGCTTCACCATTGCCTCAAACCAGTAAATCATCAACTATTATTGCATACGGGTAGCCTGAAAAAATTTGCTCCAGTGCACGCTGAAAGACTTCACTAGCAGAATTTATTCCAAAAGGCATCCTGAGGAACCTGTATCTACTAAATGAGGTACTGAATATAGTCAGTAGTAAAGATTTGCGATCACGCATTACTTGCCAAAATGAACTCTTGGATCTAAGACAGAAAAAACAGTGGCATTTGGCACGAGGGTTGAAATCATCCTGAGGATGATGAGGTCTTTTTAATACCTTGTTCAGTTTTCTTGGGTCAATGCACATTCTGATTTCATTTGAATTTTTTTTTATGAGCCACTGCCATGGAGGACACCCACTCAGTTGGTTCTGTGACTGGACAAATCACACCTTGCTGCACCATTTTGGCTAACTGGACCTTTACTTTGTCCTGCCTAGCTATTGAAAGTCTTCTTGCTGGTCTGACCACTGAACTGACCTCTGGGTCTACTTTCATGGAATACACAACTGGAAGTTTGCCTAGCTTTTTGTCGAAAACATCAGCATACTCTGACAAAACATCATCAGTAAAGCTGGAACTGTGACATGTGCTTACTTATGATGTAAGTAAATAAAAGTATAGCTACCACACCGCTAGATCCACTCCCTGAATAAACGTAGTAATAACAGCCAAAAACAAGGATCGGGAGTGCGTTAAGGCAGGCAACAAATTCTTTCATACAACTACGTGAGAAATAATGTCTCTTGTGACTTATATGTTGACCGCTCTTCAGCTCAATATTGTACCACTCTTCAGCTCAGTATTAAGTCACTTCTCACCTCTAGAAAACGTTACTCCAAATAGTAACACTTCGCCAAGTAAGTTTAGGTTCCACTTGCTTCACCATACAGAATAGGACTTAATCCACCAGAAAAATACACTTAACAAGCGATGTCTCTGTCGGTCGCTTATGACTTTATTAACACAAATAAGAAAATAGGCTAGCGCTTTCACCCGTAGGCTTCTTCAGGCCACTAACATTCAATTAATACTGGTTCTTTTTATATACACATCTATTCCCTTTTATTATGATGTCACATCCTGTATCAGTCAATTAATGCCTTGCATAAAATGTTCTATAATATACAAGCGCTATAAACACATATCTAGACATATTAAATCTTGTATAAAACATGTATACTAAAATCGCATAATATAATATAATATAGAAAATATTTCATTTAATAAAAACATGTAAGAAACTTATATTGTATTTCTATATATATATATATATATATATATAATATATATATATATATATATATATATTTATAGACATAAGGTCTTAAACCTTATTTAATGTTCCTATACATATATATTAAACACTTCTAAACTAAAATGCATATAGATACCTATAAATAAAACTCTTTCAGTATATATAATTAGCATTTCTAATGTAAATATGTATAAATATTTATGTTAATAGTCAATACTCTTTTTTAAAAATATATATATAATTAAATATACATTATATAATACATTTTACACATAAATGCATACAAATATATATACTTATTATAAATATTAGACCTATGCATCATCAGCATAAGTATATATATTTGTATGCATTTATGTATAAAATGTATTATATAATGTATATTTAATTATATATATATTTTTAAAAAAGAGTATTGACTATTAACATAAATATTTATTCATATTTACATTAGAAATGCTAATTATATATACCGAAAGAGTTTTATTTATAGGTATCTATATGCATTTTAGTTTAGAAGTGTTTAATATATATGTATAGGAACATTAAATAAGGTTTAAGACCTTATGTCTATATATATATATATATATATATATATATATATATATATATATATATATGTAGGGAGAAATACAATATATTTTTTTTATATGTTTTTATTAAATGAAATATTTTCTATATTATATTATACTATGCGATTTTAGTATACATGTTTTATACAAGATTTAATATGTCTAGATATGTGTTTATAACGCCTGTATATTATAGAACATTTTATGCAAGGCATTAATTGATTGATACAGGACGTGAGATCATGGTTTAAGGGAATAGATGTGTATATAAAAAAAAAACAGTATCAATTGAATGTTAGTGGCCTGAAGAAGCCTATGCGTGAAAGCGCTAGCCTATTTTCTTATTTGTGTTAATAAAGTCATAAGCGACTGACAGAGACATCGCTTGTTAAGTGTATTTTTCTGGTGGATTATGTCCTATTCTGTATAGTGAAGCAAGTGGAACCTAAACTTACTTGGCGAAGTGTTACTATTTGGAGTAACATTTTCTAGAGGTGAGAAGTGACTTAATACTGAGCTGAAGAGTGGTACAATATTGAGCTGAAGAGCGGTCAACATATAAGTCACAAGAGACATTATTTCTCACGTAGTTGTATGAAAGAATTTTTTGCCTGCCTTAACGCACTCCCGATCCTTGTTTTTGGCTGTGCTTACTTATGATGTACTTGGGTAAAAGAAAGCAGTTTCATTCTCTGTCTCTGAAACTTAATAATGACTGCACGGATCTTCGGACTACATAAAATTGCAAACCGTAACTGTTCCCAGCCTAATAGCCTGAAAGCACTACTGAACCTTCAGTTTGAATCACCTCCATAAGCAGCAAGCTTCGCTCAGTTGCCCAAATTAAGTTGCTCACCAGCTCTCAGTTTAGAAAATATTTCTGCTGATTTTACACCAGTGCCTACTTTGAGCTCTGTGGGTTAACCATTAATCAGGACAGTAAAAAATACTAGATTCTTTGCCAATAAATCCACCGCATTAACCTTTTCACTGACCACTGATGCACCATCTACACAGAAAGTAGGGTTGCAGCTCTCTATATGATCAACTTGCTTTTTTGAATGACCTTTCTTAATAACTGAATGAGACTTGCTTGATTTACACAATTTTTGAAAATGGTTCCATTTTTTACTCTTGTGGCATTGCTGACCAAATGCTAAGCACTTCTTTGTTTTAGACTCATAGCTGGCACCACAATTATGACCGTTAACAATAAGACTTGACTTGGGTTTTGCTGACTCACTCCTATACTGTAGTGAGCATGCCCTTTTTAGTGAGGTAGTTTCGGAACTTGCTAGAAAGGTACAGGGTCTCCCTGCCACACCCACAGGGTTTGCTACTCCCATGTGCTTAGGCCTGTTTCTGCTTGCCATGTGTTGCATGCTGTCTATGTTTGCTCTAGAGGCTGCTGAAACCATGTTTTTGTCACTTGCAAGCATATTTGTGTGCCTTTCTGTGAGCTCATGGATTTGACAAATTTCTGGGGCTTTGCTTAATGTTAAATCACTGTCACGAAGCAAAATCTTTTTCAGTGCAGCACTATTAACACTACATACAAGCCTTCCTTTATTAACTCATCTTTAAAGTCACCAAATCTGCATATATTAGCTTTATTTCTCAAGTCAGTGATGTAAGCTGCAAAGGTTTCATCTGGCTTTTAGTCTCTTGTATAAACTAAGTGCCTCTCTAATGTAACATTTGTCTGGGGGTTGTACATTTCTCTAAATTTACATTTTAAGCACTCAGGGTCCTCACTTGATTCAGCCGGTACCACAATATAACAGTTTTCCCCCTCTCCTGCATATATGTCTGGTGCATACACAAATGAATGCTCTCTTTCAATGGCTTTTGACCCAGGTAAGTTAAGCAAAATGAATGCCCTTGTATGTTTCTCTTTGTCAGAAAAAGCTGCTTGTATGAAAATATCATATTCCTGCTCAAATACTATTTTCTGCTATATTATGATCAAACACAAGCGGATCTGGTCTGTGAAATGCCTCTGCCATATCAATACACAGAAGGGAAGGTGCTTGAAATCATGTATGAACATCCACACACAAATATATATGCCAGTACTTGTAACTATGCCCAGTAGCACAACAAACTCTTTGAAATAACTGCACTTTGCCAAATAAGTCTCAGTAGTACAAGAACACTTTGAAATCACTGTACTTTATGAAACCTCCTCTTAGTGTAAGAAATACTTTGAAATGACTATATTTTGCAAATAAACTGTACACAATGGAAAAAGCTCAAAGTAAGAAACACTTTTAGATGAATGCACTTTGCAAATAAACTGTACACAGCAGAAGAACCTTTCAAAATAGCTGTACTATGCAAAATAACTCTGCACAGTGTAAGAAACACTTTGAAGTGGTGGCACTCTGCGAATAAATGCACACAGCACAAGAAACTTTTTGAAATGGCTGTACTCTGACTGCCCTTTGCAATATAACTGTACTTTGCATACAGCAAACTCTTTGAAATAATTGCACTGCAATAAAGCACACACACTGCAAACACTTTGCACACTCTGAGATACTTCAAACAACCCTAGTTATGCTTGGAATAGCTTCTGTCAATGCGATATAGTAGTTTGCGCCCAAACACAGTCTTTTACTAAAAGGCATGCAGTTGCCTTGCTCTTTAAGCTTAATTTGACCTTTTCAGTACTTGTTTTGCCCTTTTAATCTCTTATCTTGCTCATTATACTTTCCTTGTGCCCATTTTACTCTAAGCATGCTCGTTATGCATACTAAGTGTAATTCTGGGCCCCATACGAATAGTTTTGCTAGTTTTATCAAAATATCTAAGTTTTGAACAATTCATTTAATTAATAATACAGTTTTTGCCTTTCATTTGCATAATAATGAATTTTGTGCTACTCATTTGATTAATAATAGATTTTGTGCCTTATAAATGTGCCGTTTCATTTTCTTTGCCAAATAAATCATTTGTACAGTTTTCCGTTTCTGGCTCTTTTTTTTTTTTTGTTTGTCTGAGCTCTATTTAACTCAGCCAGCTTAATCTTCCTTCACCTTCAACTCTGCACCTCATGGTTTGAAGAACTTGTTCTTCTAATCCCAGTTCTGGCACCATGTCACTCATCTGGTCAGGATAAAATAGATGAACATTCATGGGTTCAGTTCAAGCAGCTTTATTACACACAAACACATCAGAGATGAGGCTTTGTAACTTAAACTTAAATAAACTTATAAGCAGACTGACTACCATACTCATACATGTTAACACTCTGATTGTTCTCTCAAAATGACATTGCTGCTTGCAGTTGCTCAGTATTTATATGCACATGCTACATCTGGAAATGCTGATTAAAGGTACATACACATGCTGTGATCCACACCCTGATCAATACTTATTGTCCCTACCCAAGAGAGACATAGGTGGAACCCTCAGGGTGTATTTTCAGTTACCCATCCATTTTTCAAGATTGCTGTTGATGAGGACCAAAGAGACATGAATTGGGAGTCTGTTCCACAGGTGTAGTAATCTTTGGGAGACATATCTGTCCCTCCAGTAGGTTCTATTAATGTCACATACCTATTTAAGGTCTTTAGAGCGAGTAACCCTTGAGGCATTGGACTTACAGAAATGCAGCATTTCCAATAAATCAGAAGTAGAGATTGCCTAATATGCAAGGCAGAGATTGCCAGTGAGTAGTCTGTATGAAATGGAGTAAAGTTACAGTGATTTTATCCGATCCTCATAGGACAGATGCTGAAGACTTTGAATTCTCCATGTGAGGAACCTTTGTGGACTCTCCAATTGCTCCAGGTGCTTGGAAAGGTACATACCAAAAGGAGCTTTGTACTCAATTATTGGCTTGATGAGGGAAGAGTAGAGGGAGGTTATAACTTCTTTTTGCAGAAGCAATGCCCTTACTTATGAAATGAGCAATATAGAATGCCCTACTTACCAATGTGGAGACATGGTGATCAATAGTAAGGTAACTGTCGACCTGTGTGACCAGGTCTCTCACCACTGAGTGCGTCCTTAGGGTGTTTCTATTGATGTGGTAGTTAGGTGGAACATCGCTCTTACCAAAAGGGATGATAATACATTTTTTTGCATTGAGTTTAAGGCCGTGACTTTGGCACTAATCATTTGTTTGAGTAAGACCCTCTTGTAGGATGTTGACATCGGATCCCTGTGGAAAACTACTGGTTATGGGTCTGCTGTTGGAGGTGGATTCCCCTATTTTGACTGTATGGGTTCTATCAGTGAGCCAGCTAGTGAGCCACCTAACGATATAAAGGTTGATACCTAGCTTGGTGAGTTTGCCAATAATGCCTGAGTGGAAAATAGTGTCAAAAGACTTGGACATGTCTAGGTAGGGTCAAGTGTTTGGAGATTACCTATATCTTTGTTGATAAAGGTCCATTGTGATTCACTCCATGACCTTGCAGATAAGGCTAGTCAGGCTAAAAGGTCTGTAGTTCCTGGGGTCGGTGGAAGCACCACCTTTGTTCAAGGAGATAATGATGGCCATTTTCCATTCACCTGGGTTGAAGCCGGTGCTTTAAACTGTGATTGAAAAGAGTACCCAATTCTTCTTGGAGCCCATGTAGAACACAGCCTGGAATGTTATCAGGTCCTGTACATGCTGTGTTTTTGGCCTTAGAGAGGGCATATATTACAACGTGGGAACAAATGGAAGGAATGTCATAGGGTATGTGTGGTGGGGACAGGGGAGTGAAGTTTTCACAGAACCTGTCTGCCAACAGGTTTGCTATGTCCACAGGCTCAGTGTATGTGGTATCTAGTACCAGTTCAGCACTAATCTGGGTCTTACCTTTTAGTCTATGGATGTAACTAAAGAATGCCTTATGGCTGTCCCTAGTTGAGGACGCTAATTTGGATTTGTAGTTTGGTTTGGAAGATTTCACAAGAAGTCTTATTTGCTGAGGAGGGAGTGTTTTCAGGTTAGGGCACACTCCCTCTTACTTTTGGGCAACAACTTCTTTCTTTTATTGTAAAGCCTATTAATTGCAGTCATCCACCAAGCAGGTTTGCCCTTCCTTGAACAGCTTGTTTTGGTAACTCATTAAAGTATCCACAGCACATTTTTCACAGATCCTTCTGCTCATTACAATACATCTTCATTCCACTCCTGCTCCTCAGGTCCGAAAACTCATTTCTACAGCTGCATGACTTCCATCAGTCCTGTCAGATCAGCTGTAATACTGACTAAAGTGCTAAGTATTGAATTCATCTTGCCTTCAAGATAAGCATTTTCTGACCTCCAGTTTATATACTGCCCATTTTGCCATTCTTTTTTTTTAACATTAATTATTATACACTCAGAACTGTAACTTGCACCTTCTTCTGGAGTGAACAGATGGAACTTTGCTGCTGTTTTGTCTGTGTTTAACAACATCCCCCAACACACACACACACACACACACACACACACACACACACACAGGATGCATATGCAAAGAAAAACACTACTACAATCAATCTTCTTCACAGTTACAAGCATAGACACATGCATATATTGAAACCTCCAGTTTTGTCTGCTTTGAATTCATTTCAGTTCTCTTGATTTCAGATTGCCTTAGAATGTTCTAATAAAAGAAAATCTTTGTGGAAGATTTTACTCATTTGTGTTTAAAATAAAGATGTATTTATTTACTAATTTTGTTTTTCAAGGGTAGAGCAGTGAGTGAAATCAGCCATTTTTCAGGCAAGCCCTGTAAGATGAGACACAGTGCACTTATTAAATAATAGGTCAAACAGGTTAAAAATAGGTAATAGCAAGAGATACCAAATTGAACAAGCAGTTCTTCCACTCTCAACTGTTCAGAATTTTGCAAAATATCCCTGATTTTTTTTCATATTTTTGCCCTGTACCCTCATAAAATTTTTGATTTTCTGGTAAATCCCTATGGTTTAGAGTGAGTCAATAATAACCATTATTAGAATTTCATATATATATATATATATATATATATATTTTTTTTTTTGTTCGTTCAGAAATTGCACTTTCATGCAAAACCTATTGTTATGCTAACATTTTAAGTAAAATAGAGTAACATTTCAAACTTATCCCTGCTTTTTGAGATTTGTCACCCTGCTATTTTTGGTTTTGTCCAGACTTTTTGAGGAAAGAAGTTGATAGATATGAGTTCTTAAGATGAAAGTCCTTGCAGTAAATTATGTTGTTGTGTCTTTCGGCTTTTCCTGGTTAGGGGTCGCGACAGCGGAACTCCGGTCCGCTAATGATTGGCAGTAGAATTTTACATGCCGAGTTGCCGGCCCTGACGCACAACCTTCAACGAAAGTTACTCCCATTCACGCATGTCTCCACACAGAAGACGCTCTAGCTGAGAATCGAACAGGATGTCTTACTGTGAGTCGACAACGCTACCGCAGCACCACCACCACAGTCTCTAATTATACAAATTAGCAATCTTTTAGTATTGAGAACAAATGTACAAGATTACTTTCAGCAAAGATTTAAGGTAAAAAAATCTGACTTTATTGTTTAAAATACTCTCTAATATTGCTGTACTTGTAGAGCTGAACAGTCATTTGGGTATTCAACACATTGCTCAAGAAAAATGAAAATAGAGAAAAACATTTAAAGAACACAGAATTTCAAATTACTTTTACTGACTTTCATTAACTATTTCAGGATGTTCCCTCCAGAAATGTTTGGAATGTTTATTGATATTGGACATTATGTGCGTGACATCAGTGCCTATGAAAGCTTGGTCATCAAATTAAACTCATTACCTGTGAGTGAAATATTTTCATATTTTAATAAAATATAAGTATTAAAGTAAAACTGAGCACTCCGAATGTAAATGTAACATTTTTTTATCTTTCATTAAACACAGGATGAGGACTTAAAACAAATTACTGAAAACATAGAAAGTGTCAATCAAAATAAAGCACCAACAAAATTCTTGGGTAATTATGCAATCTTAGATCACCTAGGATGTGGAGCATTTGGAAGTGTTTATAAGGTAAGATTTACTTTTGCTTCCATTTCATATTACTAAGGTGAGTTTGTTTAATTTCTGAGTGACTGCTTTGCTACTACTGTTCCACATGTTGAATTAGGTATTTATATAAATGTGTATATTCACTAATTATCTTAATCATCATTTGAGTTATTCTTCATGAAGCTTCACTGTAAATAGGTTGTGCCCACCTAGAAACTCTGCATTGGCATATATATAAATATATGTATGTATGTATGTACACACACACACACACACACATATATATGTGTGTGTATATATATATATATGGGTCCCATTCTAAAGACCGAAACGCCGATTCCCCGACGCGGAAATCACCGACGCCAGATGACCGACAGGTACGTATACCGACAGGGTGATTCGCCGACAGTGGAAAGACCGACAAGGATAATGTGCGATCGCGACCCGGTAAGTGTGCAACAGTGACGGAGGTAGGAGTGGTCAGGTAAGTGAGTTAGGGTTAGGGTGCAGGTAGGTGATGTGTACGTTAGTGTCGGAGCTTGGGCTAGGGGTGTGTAAGTGAGTTAGGGTTAGGGTGCAGGTAGGTGATGTGTGCGTTAGTGTCGGAGCTTGGGCTAGGGGTGTGTAAGTGAGTTAGGGTTAGGGTGCAGGTAGGTGATGTGTGCGTTAGTGTCGGAGCTTGGGCTAGGGGTGTGTAAGTGAGTTAGGGTTAGGGTGCAGGTAGGTGAAATGTGCGATAGTGTCGGACCTTAGGGTTAGGGTTTGGGTCAGGGCTCGTGTGTATGGTATGTAGTGTCGCGTGTTGTTTACGTTCCGTGTCGGTGTTTTGGTGTTCCGTGTTTTGCGTTGTCGGGTTTGTGTCGGGTTTGTGTGTTGTCGGTTATTTGGCGTCGGTGAGTTTTGTGTCGGGGAATCGTCGTGTCGGTGTTTAGAAGTAGACCCATATATATATATCTATATATCTATATATCTATATATATATATATATATATATATATATATATATATATATATATTTATATGTGTGTGTGAGAGTGTGTGTGTGTGTGTGTGTAAATAAATAAATAACTAAGAGTAATAAGTTTAGCTACCCAGTGTGTGTTGTACTGGCAAATATAGAGGTTATGTGGTTTAGAGATGATTGTACATGAATTCTAGCAAAAAGAGAGCTGGGGGATATAGGAAGTACTGTGACATGTACCCATCCTTCTATATGTCTCTGTACCTTTTAGCTCTTAAGCAAACTCCTTAACATGGTGCTGCATGGTGCTTTAGCATAAAGATGTACAGCACCACATAGGGCTGGCCCTGCAACCATGCTGAATGGTAATGAGGCAGTCTAAGGGAGAGCCATATGCTAATTAGCCATGTTCTGTCTCCTCTGAAACCAGTTCTAGGAAGGCTTCTACATGCAGAGTGATTCAAGAAATTGCTCAGCTGTGTACATCAGCATGACCATCCCCACCACTTTGTGGTATTGAATTTGGCCAAAATGCCAGGTTCAGCTACTACCATGACCATGTTACAGGGATCAGGGGTTAAGAAGGGAGCAACAAGACAGCAGGGATATATTCAGCCTAACCGCTTAGTGGCATTGACATCAGTACCAGATCAAAGGTGGAGGGAACCCTAGACACAAGGGATTATTCTTAATGTAAGTGCCTTAATGGCACTGGTATCAGTATGAGGATCTGGAGGACTGTGAAAATACTAGACACCAGGGAAACAGTATTGTTAAGTGCCATAATGACAGCAACATCACTAGTACTGTAATTTTTCTTAAAGTATTGTGGTGATCGAGAGGTGGGGGTACACACAAGCCACCAGTTCATACTAGATATGTGCCATAATGGCACTTCAACTATTATGGGAATCGGAAGTGGGGAGAACCATGGGAGAGCAGACAGGTCAGGGGTAGTTAGAGGGACAACTTAGTTGTAACTGCAATTCAGATACATGCAAATCAGCCAGTAACGAGGTCTTACCTGTTTGTGGCTAAAATCTCTCTTTATCGCAAGTTAAGGATTTGTGGGATCAGGGTGTTTCTAGTGAGGAACATATGTCTCAAGCTAGTCCCTTTAATGAATTCCTAAAAATGTCTTTGAAATCTGTCCTAATCATGCAACTGAGAGAAGCTGCCTCTCCTTTATCAGCCCCCTTCTGACTTTCTGTACATGCATATTCTCTGTGTCATACATCCCACTATCTTAAGGAATTATTTGATTTAATTTCGACAGTAACTTATGGTAAGCTATTTCAAATCATCGCCAGCCTTTTTTGAAGTAATATGTCTGTGCTTCACTCTGAAATGCTTTTCCACATCTCTGAACTCTCCTCCTTCCCGTGTCCTTTCTCACTAGACCTAAACTTCCCATCTTACTTCTAAGCTTTGTGTGACTCCAGATTGTTTCTTTTTATCCGTCTTCCAAAGTGTGCATACAGTGATTTATTTCAGCCTGTCCTAATATTTTAAAGCATGCATTATATAAATCATCTTGGTTGCCCTCTTTTGCACACTGTTTACTAAAAGTTAATTCCCTTTTCTTTGGAAGATCTCCAAAAATGAAAACAGTATTCAAGATATGGGGCTTTATATCTTCGTAAAGAAGTAGTATCACTTCTACCTTTCTAAAAGTTAGTGCAGCTAACTACTGGCTTATCAGTTTACTCCTGATTTTTTTTTTTTGTGAGAAGATCACTACAGCCAACTGTTTTCCACTTAAACATTTGTTTTTATGGTAACTGCTACTAAAGTGCATAACAGTACACTTAGCTGTATTTAATGCTGGCAACCATTTGCCCACCAACTTCATTAGCCTGTTGAGATACACATTTAGGCTCTTTCCCACAATTCCTCCAACAGTATTTGTTTGAATTGTAAGCTTAGTCTTTCTATCACATTTCTAAATCTAAAAGAACTATGTTAAGGAGTGCAGCCTCAACCCAGACCCATGTATTACACCACTACCATCTTTCCAGAAAAAAAAAATCCTACCACAGTCACTTCCCAGTCAACCAGATTCTTATTGATGTCTTAGCACAGGGACCTGCTGTAAGCCTCCTTACACTGTTGAACAAAATTTTATGAGACAGAGACCCTCACAAAGTTCAAATAAACCTCATCCATTTGACTAAATTGATCAGTTTAACTGGAAGCCACTTTGTTATAGTAAATTTAGCTCATGTGAACTCATAGTTGTGAACCTATGATGTTAAGTTGTCCAATCTTGCCTTTGTTCTTGCTGGATGGGTTCAGAGACGATCCTGTGCTCCAACTCAGCCACTTACTATAGCTCGAGAGCTCTTTACTGGCTCGAGACTACCTCTTATCCCAGAATGCCCAGTGTAAGCTACCCAGATCTCGTTTGCCGCTTTAGCTGCAAGGTTGCGATCAGTACTGGCTCAGGCTTAGTATAACTTTTTTTCTCTATTAAATTCAAATATTTTGCTTAAAATTTGATATATATTTTCTCTCTTATAGTAGTTTGTAAGTTTATTTTATTGTAAACCCCTTATCTTGTCCTAGTGGTGTTTTTTTGTGCTGGTGTTGGCCATCGCCCCTTAGTCGCTCGGCCTTGTGTTATTCCCTGAACTCATTTAACTTGAAGAGTCTCCCCCCCCCCAAGGACAGCCATTTAAGTTAGAGGCTCTCCTTTAAGGTCTTTATTAATTTTTAGTTTATTATTGTAGTTTTTCTTTTATTGTAAAATGTCTAAGGAATTTAAAACCTCTGGTTTTAAAAAGTGTGACTCTTGCTGTCAGAAGATGTCTCTGACAGATGGGCACACTAGTTGTGTTTACTGCTTAGGGACTGTGCACCTGCAGGACTCTTGTGCTATTTGTCATGCCTTTAGTCCAAGGGTCCTGCAGGAGTGGAAAAACAAGCTTATCCTCCATGGATTGTTAAAACAGGATTCTTCAGCTAAAGCATCTCAGTGAGTGAAACCTTTGTAACCAGTCAAGCCGTCAGCTCCATGTTCAGAACTGACCTGTGAGCTTGACAAACCAAGTGTGTCGGTGCCATCTCCATCTGTTACTTTGGAGCTGTCTCAGAGCCACAAACGAGCTAGGTCTCCTTCATTGGAGCCGATTCACTTGGTGCCACAATCACCCTTACCTCAAAGCAAGACCAGTCATCGCTCATCTTCCCACTCCTCTCGATCCTCGAGGTTATCGGATCAGGATGTGGAGAGAGTGGTCAGTAGGTTGCTGAAGTCACAGGCCCTTGCTAAAATGCTTTCAAGCCCACCTCAACAGGCTTTGGCTCCATCTGCTTTGATTTCGATTCCTCCTCCGACTATGCTTAGTTCGGAGTCGGAGTCCATGGACGCTCCGATAGTGGTTTCTTTGGCTCTGATGACATCCTCTTTGGCTCCAGTGTTGGCTCCAATTACCTTGGTTCTTCCTCCCATTGAGGTATCTGGGTGCCGAATCTCTCTCGTCGGCTCCGAGGGGGAAGTGGCATCGGACCCTTGTCTGACCCCGCTCTCCCTCTCGGAGCTTCGGCTCAGTTGAGCTTGGCTCCCACTTCAGCCTCGGAGCCTTCGCCCTCAGCACAGGGGGGATTCCTGTTTCTTTGGAGCTGGAGCCCTCCTTGTGTCAACACTGTGATGCCTTCAAGGTCATGTGGAGAGTACTGTCCCTACAGACGGCCCCAGTATCAGTTCCATCGGCTCCATCCCCCTTGGTGCCTTTGACAACCTCTGCTCCTCCTCCAGCCCCAAAGCATAGGGAACCTATGCCCCAGGACACCCCATTGGGTGAACCCTCTTCTTCCAGAACCTCCCCAGAGCATTCTGAGCAGGCTTTCCAGAAGAAAAAGTGCAAGAGGAAGCACCTAGATTCCCCTGAGTCTGTTACCTCAGATGCAGACCTGGATGAATTGGAGAGGTCCCCAAGGTCCCCCTCTGAAGATGTTTCCTTTTCAGACATCCTTGAGGTTCTCAGGCAGAGGCATAGCTTTACTTCCCTAGCCTCCTCCGAGGATGAGTCTGCATACCTCGATGCAGTTGGTTCCCGACCTTCCACCTCCTAGGGGTGTCTGCCTTTTAATCCACTCATGACTGTAGTGTCTTGAAAGGCTTGGTCAACTCCAGACAACATGGAACCTTTCCCGAGGAGACCCAATAAATTCATCACAGCTCCCCCAAGACCAACAATTTTTGACCAAAGGTGTCCCAGTTTATGCCATGGTGGTAGCAGCAGCCACAAAGAGAGAGTTAGCTGAAACCTCCTCATCTGTCCATCCACCGAATAAAGTCTCTCGTACGATGGACAGATATGGGAAGTGAATGTTTTCATCAGCGACCTTCTCCCTTAGGTCCCTGGACTATCTTTCCCATTTTACTCGGCTTCAGAGGGATCTCCTAAAAGAGCTTGGAGATACCCTTCCAGATCCCACAGCTGAGAGAGCTTCAGCCAAGTTAGCTACCCAGCTGCCGACTCTTAATTCAATAGTCAATTCCTCCATGAGGCTTATTTCATCCACAGCCGATGGAGCAGGTAGAGCTGCAGGTACATGAGTGGCTCTTAGGAGACATTCTTGGCTGCAGCTGTGTCCGTTTGCGGAACTTTTCAGAGCGTCCTTCACCAATATCCCCTTTGATGGCTCCTCTCTCTTTGGGCCTCAGGTGAAAGACACGCTTACCAGGTGTCAGCAGGAAGGCAAGATCCTCTCTGATGTTGGAGTCCGTTTTTCCACTCCTACCAGACCATACCAAGGGTCAGAAGGGTGGAAAGATGTGGTTTCAAAAATCCCAGGGACCCTTGCCCGATGCACGTGGAGAATTTTCCCCCAGGGGCAGAGGGGGAAATAATAACAATAGTAGACGCCACCCTCATGGTAGAGAGGGTCCGCAAAATCAAGTAACAGAGATACGTTCTCTTTCAAACCCTATCAACATCCCTGAAGGGATGCCCGACTGCGCAAATCTGGAGGCAGTCAGGGGAAGGCTTTCATTGTACCCAGTCGCCTGGCAAAATATCACAAAAGACAAATGGGTACTAGCCATTATATCTGGAGGTTACAAGATTCCCTTTCATCCAACCCCCTTTTGTTTCAAAAAAATCCATCCCAGATGTTCCACCCAATCTAAGGGATCAGGCAGTCACAGAAGTTTCAAGACTGCTAGAAAAAAAGAGCCATCCAGGAAGTCCCCACAGACCAAGTAGGATGCGGAACTTACTCAAGATTCTTTTTACTGCCCAAAAAGACAGGGGACTGGAGACCAATTCTGGATCTCACCAGGTTAAACAAATCTGTACAAAAAGAAAAGTTCCAGATGGTAACATTGCAGACCATTCTCCCCTTTCTGGATCAGGACAATTGGATGTGCTCCATAGATCTTCAGGATGCATACTATCATATAAAAATGGACAGACGGTCCAGGAGATTTCTATGTTTCCGGCTAGGGGCCAGTCATTACCAATTCAGAGCTCTGCCCTTTGGTCTCACCATAACTCCCAGGGTGTTCACCAAGTGCATGGCAGTAGTCACGGCTCACCTGAGACATCTAGGATTCCAGGTGTTTCCTTATTTGGACGACTGGCTCCTCACTGCTACCACCAGAAAACAACTTATAGAGGCATGAGATTACACCATCACATCTTCCGCTCAACTAGGCATCACAATAAACTTCGAAAAATCTGCCTTGTTGCCTTGTCAATCTATTACATACATAGGAGCAGAGCTAAACACAAGAAAATGATTGTAAAATTGCTTCAGGAAAGAGTTTCCATTATTCAAACACAAGTGTCACTTCTCCTGAGGAGCAAAAGAATTTAAGTCAAATATGTTCTTCAAGCTCTAGGGCCCATGGCAGCAGCCATTCTTCTAGTTCCCTTAGCACACTTTCACACGAGAATCCTTCAGTGGCTTCTTTTCACACAATGGTCCTTCCAGGAATTACCCATGTCTCACATGATGCTAATTATGAAATCCTGCAAAAGACACCTTTCCTGGTGGATGGTCTCCCCACTAGTTACTCAGGGCAGACCTTTCATGGAACCCCATCTGGTCACCACAGTGACCATGGACGCTTCCCTGATAGAGTGTGTGTGGGGGGGCATTATCTAGGGAAGACAGTCCAAGGCACTTGGCAACCTCACGAGTACCACTTGCACATCAACGTCCTGGAGATGAGAGCAGTGCTCTTAGTGTTGCAAGCTCTTCAAGACTCTTTCCCTGCCGGGACTATTGCAATACAGACGGACAACATATCAGTGGTTTGGTACATCAACAAACAGGGCAGAACCAGGTCTTAGCCCTTGTGCTGAGAGGCCCTCAGACTGTGGCAATGGGCGATTTCCTTCCAACGTTTTCTGACAGCAACGCATATCCTTGGGACATCCAATGTAATAGCAGACAGGCTCAGCAGGGCTATCCTCATGCCTTATGAGTGGTCTCCGAAACAGGAAATTGTGGATCTTATTTTCCGCAAATGGGGCAAGCCTTGCTGTGATCTCATTGCCTCTCCCCTCAACAACAAATGCAGCAGCTACTTCTCCCTTATTCCTCCTCCAGGTCAGACACCCAGGGATGCTGTAGTCCACGATTGGCCTCAGGGACTCCTTTATGCATTTCCCCCCTTTCCCCTAATTCAAAAAGTCATTCAGAAAGCAAAATCATTGGGTTGCAAAATTATCATCATTGTCCCCTATTGGCCTCAACAGATTTGGTTTCCGTTCCTTCACCCCCACCTTCTAGCCCAGCCTTGGATTCTGGACCTAGTAACCAGACCTCTTGATTCATCAGTCAGGTGGGATACACCAATCCCTCCAATCTCTCAAGCTCTCAGCTTGGTTGCTCCACTTACAATCCTAGCCAGGCTCCCCAGTATTTCCCCAGCAGTGCGTGATATTATTGTTTCCTCCCATAAGACATATACAAGGAAAGTCTGTGCTAGCAAATGGAAAAGATTCTCTTACTGGGCAGAATCCAGGAATTTAGATCCTTTTACAGGTCCTGTACATGAGATTTTGGATTTCTTAGTAGAACTGTTTCATTCTGGTGCAGCGGCTGCTACCATCAGAGTACAAATAGCTGCCATTTCAAATTTTCATGTCAGAGTTTCTAACTCCAGCATGTCTCACAAACTCTGTAAGGCCTTCATGAGAGGTACATCTCTACTTAGACCTCCAGTGCAAAAGCCCCTTCCACCTTGGGATCTCAATTTGGTTCTGGCCTCCCTGATACTGCCACCCTTTGAACCAGCAGCATTATGTTCCTTGAAATTTCTGTCTTGGAAAACTCTTTTCTTAGTTGCTATTACTTCTGTCAGACATGTTTCAGAACTTCATGCACTATGTGTTCATCCTCCATACCTAGTTTTTCACAAAGACAGAGTTTCTCTGAGAACCAACCCATCTTTTATACCTAAAGTTTGTTCAGAACACAATTTGAATCAATCCATTGAACTTCCTGTCTTTTTTCCTATTCATTCCAACAAGGCAGAATACAGATTACACCAATTGGATATGCATAGACAACTGCGTTTCTATCTCCATAGAACTAAAGAGATGAGAAAATCAGATCAGTTGTTCCTTTCATTTGCTAACAACAAACAAGGCCTTCCAGTTTCTAAAGTAACATTGTCAAAATGTTTATAAGACACCATAGTCCATACCTATCATTTGCGACAAAATGATCTTCCAACAAAACCCAAAGGTCATTCAACCAGGTCAATAGCTACTTCGGTAGCGTTTCAGTCTAGATTGCCCATAGATACAATTTGTGCAGCAGCTACTTGGGCAGATCCTCATACATTCATTTCTTATTACAAAGTAGATGTGGTCTCCCGGGGTAGGGCTTCCTTTGGTTCCATGGTTCTGAAGAGTCTGTTCCTATAAGCCACCCAGGATTGAGGTGCTAGGGATGCTCTCCCATCCAGCAAGAATGAAGGCGAGATTGGACAACTTAACATAAAGAGGTTATGTGTACCTGCCATAACGTTCCATGTTAGTTGTTCTTCATCTCGCCTTCCTTCTTGCATCCCTCCCTCCTTCCTCCTTCATCAAGGATTGAGAGGAGTTTCTCAATGGTTTCACTGGCTAATTTGTTTTGTTATTAGTTGCTTCCCAAGCAAAACCATGACAATTAACTGTATATCTAGGTTTATTAATGGATTATCTTCTATAATTATGTCTATTGTGAGCTATCTCAAATGAGATCTGGGAAGCCGACGCTGGGCATTCTGGGATAAGGGGTAGCCTCGAGCCAGTAAAGAGCCCATGAGCTATAGTAAGTGGCCGAGTCGGAGCCGAGGATCGACTCCAAACCCATCCAGCAAGAAGGAAGGCGAGATGAAGGACAACTAACATGGAACGTTATGGTAGGTACATAACTTCTTTTTCATGTTTTTATTCATTATGCAAAGATTATGTGATATGGAATAAATCAACCTCCATTTAAGAATTTTGTCTTTACTTTTATTTACCCTAAATAGATGTTAGACTGAATGACAGATACTAAAAATCCACAAAAACAGGTAGAGGGAAGCAAGGCAGCAAACACCAACAGATGAAAGTTAATCTTCTTTAATACAGATAATGTGAAGCGCTTTTCGTTTGAGACTGTGCTCAAACTTCTTCAGACAAACTGATTACACAAATAAACTTCAGCTTGGCCAGCTAAAAACTTGGTTATATTCAACTGGACGTATAAGAGAATTTAAGTACCTTTTTCTGCACTTTTTTAAAAAAAAATACAGTATTTAAATTGATTTAAACTGTGTATGAAGGAGTGTTGAAGGAATTTTTATCTGAAGTTATTCTGCTCTTCAGTAACTTGAACTAAAGCTAGTGTTGGCTGAATTTTGTTATTTGCTAGTAATTACAGGTGTGGGGGTAGCCACATTCTTTGATTTCCTGTCCTTGCATATTTAAACTGGTGCATGTGAAATAATTCCTGCTTTAAAACTTCAGCTTGGCCAGCTAAAAACTTGGTTATATTCAACTGGACGTATAAGAGAATTTAAGTACCTTTTTCTGCACTTTTTTAAAAAATACAGTATTTAAATTGATTTAAACTGTGTATGAAGGAGTGTTGAAGGAATTTTTATCTGAAGTTATTCTGCTCTTCAGTAACTTGAACTAAAGCTAGTGTTGGCTGAATTTTGTTATTTGCTAGTAATTACAGGTGTGGGGGTAGCCACATTCTTTGATTTCCTGTCCTTGCATATTTAAACTGGTGCATGTGAAATAATTCCTGCTTTAAAACTTCAGCTTGGCCAGCTAAAAACTTGGTTATATTCAACTGGACGTGTAAGATAATTTAAGTACCTTTTTCTGCACTTTATTTTTTAAAAATACAGTATTTAAATTGATTTAAACTGTGTATGAAGGAGTGTTGAAGGAATTTTTATCTGAAGTTATTCTGCTCTTCAGTAACTTGAACTAAAGCTAGTGTTGGCTGAATTTTGTTATTTGCTAGTAATTACAGGTGTGGGAGTAGCCACATTCTTTGATTTCCTGTCCTTGCATATTTAAACTGGTGCATGTGAAATAATTCCTGCTTTAAAACTTCAGCTTGGCCAGCTAAAAACTTGGTTATATTCAACTGGACGTGTAAGAGAATTTAAGTACCTTTTTCTGCACTTTTTTTTAAAAAAATACAGTATTTAAATTGATTTAAACTGTGTATGAAGGAGTGTTGAAGGAATTTTTATCTGAAGTTATTCTACTCTTCAGTAACTTGAACTAAAGCTAGTGTTGGCTGAATTTTGTTATTTGCTAGTAATTACAGGTGTGGGGGTAGCCACATTCTTTGATTTCCTGTCCTTGCATATTTAAACTGGTGCATGTGAAATAATTCCTGCTTTAAAACTTCAGTTTGGCCAGCTAAAAACTTGGTTATATTCAACTGGACGTGTAAGAGAATTTAAGTACCTTTTTCTGCACTTTTTTTTTATAAAATACAGTATTTAAATTGATTTAAACTGTGTATGAAGGAGTGTTGAAGGAATTTTTATCTGAAGTTATTCTGCTCTTCAGTAACTTGAACTAAAGCTAGTGTTGGCTGAATTTTGTTATTTGCTAGTAATTACAGGTGTGGGGGTAGCCACATTCTTTGATTTCCTGTCCTTGCATATTTAAACTGGTGCATGTGAAATAATTCCTGCTTTAAAACTTCAGCTTGGCCAGCTAAAAACTTGGTTATATTCAACTGGACGTAAGAGAATTTAAGTACCTTTTTCTGCACTTTTTTTAAAAAAATACAGTATTTAAATTGATTTAAACTGTGTATGAAGGAGTGTTGAAGGAATTTTTATCTGAAGTTATTCTGCTCTTCAGTAACTTGAACTAAAGCTAGTGTTGGCTGAATTTTGTTATTTGCTAGTAATTACAGGTGTGGGAGTAGCCACATTCTTTGATTTCCTGTCCTTGCATATTTAAACTGGTGCATGTGAAATAATTCCTGCTTTAAAACTTCAGCTTGGCCAGCTAAAAACTTGGTTATATTCAACTGGACGTGTAAGAGAATTTAAGTACCTTTTTCTGCACTTTTTTTAAAAAATACAGTATTTAAATTGATTTAAACTGTGTATGAAGGAGTGTTGAAGGAATTTTTATCTGAAGTTATTCTACTCTTCAGTAACTTGAACTAAAGCTAGTGTTGGCTGAATTTTGTTATTTGCTAGTAATTACAGGTGTGGGGGTAGCCACATTCTTTGATTTCCTGTCCTTGCATATTTAAACTGGTGCATGTGAAATAATTCCTGCTTTAAAACTTCAGCTTGGCCAGCTAAAAACTTGGTTATATTCAACTGGACGTATAAGAGAATTTAAGTACCTTTTTCTGCACTTTTTTAAAAATACAGTATTTAAATTGATTTAAACTGTGTATGAAGGAGTGTTGAAGGAATTTTATCTGAAGTTATTCTGCTCTTCAGTAACTTGAACTAAAGCTAGTGTTGGCTGAATTTTGTTATTTGCTAGTAATTACAGGTGTGGGGGTAGCCACATTCTTTGATTTCCTGTCCTTGCATATTTAAACTGGTGCATGTGAAATAATTCCTGCTTTAAAACTTCAGCTTGGCCAGCTAAAAACTTGGTTATATTCAACTGGACGTGTAAGATAATTTAAGTACCTTTTTCTGCACTTTTTTTTTAAAAAATACAGTATTTAAATTGATTTAAACTGTGTATGAAGGAGTGTTGAAGGAATTTTTATCTGAAGTTATTCTGCTCTTCAGTAACTTGAACTAAAGCTAGTGTTGGCTGAATTTTGTTATTTGCTAGTAATTACAGGGGAATTTTTTTTTTTTTTTTTTTTTTTTTAAAACCCCCCCCCGGTTAAAAATTTTTTTAAAAGGGGTTTAAAAATTTTTTCCCCTTTTTTTAAAAAAAATTTTTTTTAAAAAAAAAAAAAAAATTTTTTAAAGGGGGTTAAAAAATTTTTTGGGGAATTTTTTTTTATTTTTCCAAAAAAGGTTTTAAAAATTTTTTTTTTTTTTGGGGGGGAAAAAATTTTTTTTTTTTTTTTTTTTTTTTTTGTTTTAAAAAAAATTTTCCCCCGGGGGAAAATTTTTTTAAAAGGGGTTTAAAAATTTTTTCCCCTTTTTTAAAAAAATTTTTTTTTTTTTTTTAAATTTTTTAAAGGGGGTTAAAAAATTTTTTGGGGAATTTTTTTTTATTTTTCCAAAAAAGGTTTTAAAAATTTTTTTTTTTTTTGGTGGGGAAAAAATTTTTTTTTTTTTTTTTTTTTTTTTTGTTTTAAAAAAAATTTTCCCCCGGGGGAAAACCAAATTTAAAAATTTTTTTTTGACCTTTTTTAAAAATTTTTTTTTTTTTTTAAATTTTTTAAAGGGGGTTAAAAAATTTTTTGGGGAATTTTTTTTTATTTTTCCAAAAAAGGTTTTAAAAATTTTTTTTTTTTTTGGGGGGGGGGGTTTTTTTTTTTTTTTTTTTTTTGGGTTTTAAAAAAAAAATTTTTTTAAAAAAAAAAAGGGGTTTTTTTTTAAAAAAAAAAAAAATTTTTTTTTAAAAAAATTTTTTTTAAAAAAAAATTTTTTATTTAAATTTTTTTTTGGGGGTTTTTTTTTTTTTTAAAAAAAAAGGGGGGGGGTTTTTTTTTTTAAGGGGGTTTCCCTTTTTAACCCTTTTTTGTTTTTCCCGGGAAATTTTAAAAAATTTTTTGGAAAAATTCCGCTTTAAATTAAAAATTTTTTTTAAAAAAAGGGTTTTAAAAAAGGGGGAAAATTTTTTTTTTTTTAAAAATTTTTTTTTAAAAAAATTTTTTTTTTTTAAAAAGTTAAGGAAATTTTTTTTTATTTTTTTTTTAATAAAAAAGGGGTTTTTGGTTTTTTTAATTTCGGGGGGGGGGTTTTTTTTTTTTTTTTTTTTTTTTTTAAAACCCCCCCCCGGTTAAAAATTTTTTTAAAGGGGTTTAAAAATTTTTGACCTTTTTTTAAAAAAATTTTTTTTAAAAAAATTTTTAAATTTTTTAAAGGGGGTTAAAAAATTTTTTGGGGAATTTTTTTTTATTTTTCCAAAAAAGGTTTTAAAAATTTTTTTTTTTTTTGGGGGGGGGGGTTTTTTTTTTTTTTTTTTTTTTGGGTTTTAAAAAAAAAATTTTTTTAAAAAAGGTTTTAAAAAAAAATTTAAAGGAATTTTTTTTGACCTTTTTTTAAAAAAATTTTTTTTTTTTTTTTAAATTTTTTAAAGGGGGTTAAAAAATTTTTTGGGGAATTTTTTTTTATTTTTCCAAAAAAGGTTTTAAAAATTTTTTAATTTTTTGGTTTTTTTTTTCCCCCCCTTTTTTTTTTTGGGTTTTAAAAAAAAAATTTTTTTAAAAAATTTTTTTTTGGGTTTTTTTTAAAAAAAAAAATTTGACCTTTTTTAAAAATTTTTTTTTTAAAAATTTTTTATTTAAATTTTTTTTTGGGGGTTTTTTTTTTTTTTAAAAAAAAAGGGGGGGGGTTTTTATTTTTTTGGTTTTTTTTGTTTTTTTTTTTTTTTTTTGTGTTTTAAAAAAAATTTTCCCCCCAAAAAAAAAAATTTAAAAGGAATTTTTTTTTTGACCTTTTTTAAAAAAATTTTTTTTAAAAAAATTTTTAAATTTTTTAAAGGGGGTTAAAAAATTTTTTGGGGAATTTTTTTTTATTTTTCCAAAAAAGGTTTTAAAAATTTTTTTTTTTTTTGGGGGGGAAAAAAAATTTTTTTTTTTTTTCCCTTTTTTTTAAATTTTAAAAAAAAATTTTTTTTTTCCCCCGCTTTTTAAAAAAAAAAAAAAGGGGGGGGTTTTTTAAAAAAAACCCTTTTTTTTTTTAAAAATTTAAATTTTTTTTTAAAGGGGGGGGAAGGGGAAAAAAATTTTTTTTTTTTTTGAAAAAAAATTTTTTTTTTTGTTTTTTTTATTTTAAATTTGGGGGGGGGCCCCTTTTTTTTTTTTTTAAATTTTTGGGAAAAAAATTTTTTTTTAAATTTTAAAAAAAAATTTTTTCCTTGGGGGGAAAAAAATTTTTTTTTTTTTTTAAAAATTTAAATTTTTTTTTGAAGGGGGGGGAAGGGGAAAAAAATTTTTTTTTTTATTTGAAAAAAAATTTTTTTTTTTGTTTTTTTTATTTTAAATTTGGGGGGGGGTTTTTAAAATTTTTGTTTTTTTAAATTTTTTTGGGGTTTTTTTCCCCTTTTTTTCCCCTTAAAAAAAAATTTTTTCCTTTTTAAAGAAAATTTTTTTTTTTTTTTTTTTTAAAAAATTTAAATAATTTTTTTTTTTAAAGGGGGGGGAAAAATTTTTTTTTTTTGGTTTTCCCTTTTTTTGGGGCCGTTTTTTTTTTTTTTTTTTTTTTTTTGGGGGGTTTTAAAATTTTTGTTTTTTTAAATTTTTTTGGGGTTTTTTTCCCCTTTTTTTCCCCTTAAAAAAAAATTTTTTCCTTGGGGGGGAAAAAATTTTTCCCTTTTTTAAAATTTTTAAAAAAAAGTTTTTTTTTTTAAAATTTTTAAGGAATTTTTAAAATTTTTTTTGGTTTTTAAAATTTTAAAAAAAATTTTTAAAAATTTTTTTTTCTTTTTAAATTTTTTTGGGGGGGGGGGGGGGGTTTTTTTTTTTTTTTTTTTTTTTTAAAACCCCCCCCCGGTTAAAAATTTTTTTAAAAGGGGTTTTTTAAAAAAAACCCTTTTTTTTTTTTAAAAATTTAAAAAATTTTTTTTTTTAGGGGGGGGAAAAATTTTTTTTGTTTTTTTTTGAAAAAAAATTTTTTTTTTTGTTTTTTTTATTTTAAATTTGGGGGGGAACCCTTTTTTTTTTTTTTAAATTTTTGGGAAAAAAATTTTTTTTTAAATTTTAAAAAAAAATTTTTTCCGGGTTTAAGGTTTTTTCCCTTTTTTAAAAAAAAAAAAAGTTTTTTTTTTTAAAATTTTTAAGGAATTTTTAAAATTTTTTTTGGTTTTTAAAATTTTAAAATTTTTAAAAAATATTTTTTTTTTTCTTAAATTTTTTTGGGGGGGGGGGGGGGGTTTTTTTTTTTTTTTTTTTTTTTTAAAACCCCCCCCCGGTTAAAAATTTTTTTAAAAGGGGTTTAAAAATTTTTTCCCCTTTTTTTAAAAAAACTTTTTTTTTAAAAAATTTTTTATTTAAATTTTTTTTTGGGGGTTTTTTTTATTTTTCCAAAAAAGGTTTTAAAAATTTTTTTTTTTTTTTAAAAATTTGGGGGGGGTTTTTTTCCTTTTTTCCCTTTTTTTTAAATTTTAAAAAAAAATTTTTTTTTTCCCCCGCTTTTTAAAAAAAAAAAAAAAGGGGGTTTTTTTAATTTTTTCCCTTTTTTTAAAATTTTTTTTTAAAAAAAATTTTTTATTTAAATTTTTTTTTGGGGGTTTTTTTTTTTTTTAAAAAAAAGGGGGGGGGTTTTTTTTTTTTTGGTTTTAAATTTTTAAACCCTTTTTTGTTTTTCCCGGGAAATTTTAAAAAATTTTTTGGAAAAATTCCGCTTTAAATTAAATTGGGAAAAAAATTGGGGAAAAAAAAAAAAATTTTTTCCCCTTTTTTTTAAAATTTTTTAAAAAAGTTTTTTTTTTTAAAATTTTTAAGGAATTTTTAAAATTTTTTTTGGTTTTTCCCCCAAAAAAAATTTTTAAAAAATTTTTTTTTTTGTTAAATTTTTTTAAAAAAAATTTTTTTTTTTTTTTTTTTTTTTTTTAAAACCCCCCCCCGGTTAAAAATTTTTTTAAAAGGGGTTTTTTAAAAATTTTTTTTTTTTAAAAAATTTTTTTTTTAAAAAAAATTTTAAAAAAAATTTTTTTTTTTTAAAATTTTTTTAAATTTTTCCCCCCTTTTTTTTAAAATTTTTTTGGGTTTTTTTTTGGGGGGGGTTTTTGGGCCCTTCCCTTTATTTTTCCCCTTTTTTTTAAAATTTTTTTTAAAAATTCCCTTTTAAAAAAAAATTGGGAAAAAAATTGGGGAAAAAAAAAATTTTTTTTTTTTTTTTTTTTTTAAAAAAAAATTTTTTTTTTTTAAAAAGTTAAGGAAATTTTTTTTTTTCCCCCCTTTTAAAATTTTTTTTTTGTTTTTGGTTTTTTTTTGGGGGTTTCCCTTTTGGGGCCCTTCCCTTTATTTTTCCCCTTTTTTTTAAAATTTTTTTTAAAAATTCCCTTTTAAAAAAAACTTGGAATTTAAAAATTTTTTAAAAATTTAAGTTTTTTTAATTTTTTTTTTTTAAAAAAAAATTTTTTTAAAATTTTTAAGGGAAATTTTTTAAGGTTTTTCCCCCCTTTTAAAATTTTTTTTTTGTTTTTGGTTTTTTTTTGGGGGTTTCCCTTCTGGGGCCCTTCCCTTTATTTTTCCCCTTTTTTTTAAAATTTTTTTTAAAAATTCCCTTTTAAAAAAAAATTGGGAAAAAAATGGGGGAAAAAAAAAATTTTTTTTTTTTTTTTTTCATTTTTTAAAAATTTAAATTTTAAAAAAAATTTTTTTTTTTTAAAATTTTTTTAAATTTTTTTTTTGTTTGGGGGGGGGTTTTTTTTTTTTTGGTATTAAATTTTTTCCCCCCCTTTTTTTTTTTGGGTTTTAAAAAAAAAATTTTGTTAAAAAAAAAAAGGGTTTTTTTTAAAAAAAAAAATTTTCCCCTTTTTTTTAAAATTTTTAAAAAAAAATTTAAATTTTTTAAAGGGTTTAAGGGGTTTTTTTTTTTTATTTTTTTTTTAATAAAAAAGGGGTTTTTGGTTTTTTTAATTTCGGGGGGGGGGTTTTTTTTTTCCTTTTTTCCCTTTTTTTTAAATTTTAAAAAAAAATTTTTTTTTTCCCCCGCTTCCCAAAAAAAAAAAAGGGGGGGTTTTTTAAAAAAAACCCTTTTTTTAAAATTTTTTAAAAAAAATTTTTAAAATTTTTTTTTGGGGGGGGGGAAGAAAAATCTTTTTTTTTTTGTTTTCGTTTTTTGGGGGGGTTTTTTTTTTTTTTTTTTTTTTGTGGGGGGGGGTTTTTAAAATTTTTGTTTTTTTAAATTTTTTTGGGGTTTTTTTCCCCTTTTTTTCCCCTTTTTAAAAAAAAAATTTTTTTTTGGGGGGGAAAAAATTTTTCCCTTTTTTAAAATTTTTAAAAAAAAATTTTTTTAAAAAAATTTTTTTGGGGGGGGGGAAAAATTTTTTTTTTTTTTTTCCCAAAATTAAAGAAAAGGTTGGGGTTTTTTTTTTTTTTTAAATTTTGGGGGGGGGCCCCTTTTTTTTTTTTTTTTTTGGGGGAAAAAAAAATTTTTTTTAAAACCCCCCAAAAAATTTTTTTTTTTTAAAAAAATTTTTTTTTTTTTTTTTAAAAAAAATTTTTTTTTTTTAAAAAAGGGGTTTAAGGAATTTTTTTAAATTTTTTTTTAAATTAAAAAATTTTTTTCATTTTTTTTTTTAAAAAAAGGGGGGGGCCCTTTTTTTTCCCCTTTTTTAAAGGGGGAAAAAATTCCCTTTTTTAAATTTTGGCCCAAAAAATTGGTTTTTAAGGGGAAAAAAAAATTTTTTTTTTTTTTTTAAAAAAAATGATTTTTTTTATTTAAAAAAAAAGGGTTTTTTGGGGGGTTTTTTTGGTTTTTCTTTCCAAAAAAAAATTTTGGGGTTTTTTTTTTTAATTAAAAGGGGGGGGAACCCCTTTTTTTTTTTTTTTTTGGGGGAAAAAAAAATTTTTTTTAAAACCCCCCAAAAAATTTTTTTAAAAGGGGGGGAAAAATTTTTTTTTTTTTTTTTTTAAAAAAGAGCTAAAATTTAAAAAAATTTTTTTGGGGGGGGGGGGGGGTTTTTTTTTTTAATTTTCTTCCTTTTAATTAAAAATTTTTTTTTTTTTTTTTTTAAAAAGGGGGGGGGAACCCCTTTTTTTTCCTTCCTTTTTTTTTTTAGAAAAAATTTTTTTTTTTGGGGCCAAAAAATTTTTTTAAAAGGGGGAAAAAAATTTTTTTTTTCCCTTTTTTTTAAAAAAAATTTTAAAATTTTTTTTTGTTTGGGGGGGGGGTTTTTTTTTTTTTTTCCCCAAAAAAAAAATAAAATTTTTTTTTTTTTTTTTAAAAAAAGGGGGGCCCCCTTTTTTTTTTTTTAAAATTTTTTTTGGGGTTTTAAAAATTTTTTTTTTTTTTCCCCCCCCCTTTTTTTTTTGGGGGAAAAAAAATTTTTTCCCCCTTTTTTTTTTTTAAAAATTTAAAAAATTTTTTTTTTTAAAGGGGGGGGAAAAATTTTTTTTTTTTGGTTTTCGTTTAATAAAAAAGGGGTTTTTGGTTTTTTTAATTTCGGGGGGGGGGTTTTTTTTTTCCTTTTTTCCCTTTTTTTTAAATTTTAAAAAAAAATTTTTTTTTTCCCCCGCTTTTTAAAAAAAAAAAAAAGGGGGGGTTTTTTAAAAAAAACCCTTTTTTAAAATTTTTTTTAAAAAAAAAATTTTTAAAATTTTTTTGGGGGGGGTTTTTTTTTTTTTTTTCCCCTTAAAAAATTTGGGGTTTTTTAATTTTTTTTTAAAAATTTTTTTTAAAAAAACCCTTTTTTCCTTTTCCCTTTTTTTTTAAAAAAAAATTTTTTTTTTTTTCCCCCCCCCCCAAAAAATTTTTTTTTGGGGTTTAAGGTTTTTTCCTTTTTTTAAAAAAAATTTTTTTTTTTTTTTTAAATTTTTTAAAGGGGGTTAAAAAATTTTTTGGGGAATTTTTTTTTATTTTTCCAAAAAAGGTTTTAAAAATTTTTTTTTTTTTTGGGGGGGGGGGTTTTTTTTTTTTTTTTTTTTTTGGGTTTTAAAAAAAAAATTTTTTTAAAAAAAAAAAGGGGTTTTTTTTAAAAAAAAATTTTTTTTTTTTAAAAATTTTTTTAAAAAAATTTTTAAATTTTTTAAAGGGGGTTAAAAAATTTTTTGGGGAATTTTTTTTTATTTTTCCAAAAAAGGTTTTAAAAATTTTTTTTTTTTTTGGAGGGGAAAAAATTTTTTTTTTTTTTTTTTTTTTTTTTGTTTTAAAAAAAATTTTCCCCCCAAAAAAAAGGGGTTTTTTTTTAAAGAAAAAAAAAATTTTTTTTAAAAATTTTTTTTTAAAAAAATTTTTTTTTTTTAAAAAGTTAAGGAAATTTTTTTTTTTCCCCCCTTTTAAAATTTTTTTTTTGTTTTTGGTTTTTTTTTGGGGGGTTTTTTTTTTCCCCCCCTTTTTTTTTTTGGGTTTTAAAAAAAAAATTTTTTTAAAAAAAAAACCAATTTAAATAATTTTTTTTTTTTTTTATAAAAAAAAAAATTTAAATTTTTTAAAGGGTTTAAGGGGTTTTTTTTTTTTATTTTTTTTTTGCTTGTTTTTAAAAATTTTTTTTTTTTTTGGGGGGGGGGGTTTTTTTTTGTTTTTTTTTTTTTTTTTTGTTTTAAAAAAAATTTTCCCCCGGGGGAAAACCAAATTTAAAAAATTTTTTTTTTTTTTTTTAAAAAATTTTTTTTTAAAAAAATTTTTTTTTTTTAAAAAGTTAAGGAAATTTTTTTTTTTCCCCCCTTTTAAAATTTTTTTTTTGTTTTTGGTTTTTTTTTGGGGGTTTCCCTTTTGGGGCCCTTCCCTTTATTTTTCCCCTTTTTTTTAAAATTTTTTTTAAAAATTCCCTTTTAAAAAAAAATTGGGAAAAAAAGGGTTTTAAAAAATTTTTTTTTTTTTTTTTAAAAATTTTTCATTTTTAAAAATTTTTTATTTAAATTTTTTTTTGGGGGTTTTTTTTTTTTTTAAAAAAAAGGGGGGGGGTTTTTTTTTTTTTGGTTTTCCTTTTGGGGGGCCCCTTTTTTTTTTTTGCATTTTAAAAATTTTTTTTAAAATTTTTTAAAAAAACTTGGAATTTAAAAATTTTTTTTAAAAAAAAAGTAAAATTTTTTTTTTTTTTTTTTTTTTAAAAAAAAAATTTTTTTTTTTTGGGGGGGGGGAAAAAAAATTTTTTTTTTTTTTTTTCCCCTTTGTTTTTAAAAATTTTTTTTTGGGGTTTTTTTGGGGGTTTTTTTTTTTCCCCCCTTTTTTCCCGGGGAAAAAAAAATTTTTTTTTAACCCCAAAAAAGGTTTTTAAAAAAATTTTTTTTTGGGGGGGTTTTTGGAATTTTTAAAAAAAAAAAATTTTTTTTTTTTTTTAAAAAAAAAATTTTTTAAAATTTTTTGGGGGGGGTTTTTTTTTTTTTTTTTTGGGGAAAAAAAGTTTTTAATTTTTTTGCCAAATTTTTTTTGGGGGCCCCCAAATTTTTTTCCCCAAAAAAAAATTTTTTTTTTTTTAAAAAATTTTTTTTTCCGGGGGAAAAATTTTTTTTTTTTTTAAGAATTTTTTTTATTTAGAAAAAAAAAATTTTTTAAAATTTTTTTTTATAAAATTTTTAACTTAATTTTTTTTTGGGTTTTTTAAAAGGGGGGAAAAAATTTTTTTTCCCTTTTTAATTTTGGGGTTTTTTTTTTTTTCCTGTTTAAAAAATTTTTTCTTGGGGCCCCCCCTTTTTTTTTTTCCCCAAAAGGTTTAAACCCCTTTTTTTTTTTTAAAAAAAAATTTTTAAAAATTTTTTTTTTTTGGGGGGGTTTTTTAAAATTTTTTGAAGGGTTTTTTTTTTTAAAAAGGGTTTTAAATTTTTTTGGGTAGTTTCGGGTTTTTTTTTTTCCCTTTTTTTTTTTTTAAATTTTTGGTTTTTTTTTTTTTTTTTCCCTCCCCTTTTTTTTTTTCCCCCAAAAATTTTTCTTCCTTTTTTTTTTTAAAAAAAAAACAATTTTTTTTTTTTTAAAAAAGGGTTTTAAAGGGTTTTTTTGAAAATTTTTGGGGTTTTTTTTTAAAATTTTTTTCCCCAATTTTTTTTTAATTTGGGGGGGGTTTTTTTTTTAAATTTTTTGGGGGGGAAAAATTTTTTTTTTTTCCTTTTAAAATTTTGGGTTTCCCCTTTTAAAAAAAATTTTGGCCCTTTAAAAATTTTTAAATTTTTTTTTTTAAAAAAAAATTTTTTTTTTTTTTAAAAAAAGGATTTTTGGGTTTTTTTAAAAAAAATTTTTTTTTTTTTTAAAAAATTTTTTTTTTTTTAATTTTAATTTGGGGGGGGGGTTTTTTTTTTTTTTTGGGGGGAAAAATTTTTTTTTTTTCCTTTTAAAATTTTGGGTTTCCCCTTTTAAAAAAAATTTTGGCCCTTTAAAAATTTTTAAAGGGTTTTTTAAAAAAAGTTTTTTTTTTTTTTAAAAAAAAAAAAAAAAATTTTTTTTTTTTTTTTAAAAAAAAAATTTTTTAAAAATTTTGTTTTTTTTAATTTTTTTTTTGGGGGGGGGTTTTTTTTTTGTTTTTTTTGGGTTTTTTTTTTTTTTTGGGGGAAAAAATTTTTTTTCCCCAAATTAAAAATTTTTTTTTTTTCCCTTTTTTTTTAAAAAAAAATTTTTTTTTTTTTCTTTTTGAAAGGGTTTAAAATTTTTTTTTGGGGGTTTTTTTTAAAAATTTTTTTCTTAATTTTTTTTGGGAAAATTTTTTTTAAAAATTTTGGGTTTTGGGGGGCCCCTTTTTAAAAATTTTTTTTTTTTTTTTAAATTAAAACCCGCTTTAAAAAATTTTTTTAAAAATTGGAAATTTAAATTTTTTAAAATTTTTTAAAAAATTTTTTTTTTTTTTTCAAAAATTTTTAAAAAAAAAATTTTTATTTTTTTTTTTAACTTAATTTTTTTTTGGGTTTTTTAAAAGGGGGGAAAAAATTTTTTTTGCCAAATTTTTTTTGGGGGCCCCCAAATTTTTTTCCCCAAAAAAAAATTTTTTTTTTTTTTTTTTCCGGGAAAAAAATTTTTTTTTTTTCCCAAAAAAAAAAAAAATTTTTTTTTTAAAAAAGGGGGGGTTTTTTAAAATTTTTTGAAGGGTTTTTTTTTTTTTAAAAAGGGTTTTAAATTTTTTTGGGTAGTTTCGGGTTTTTTTTTTAAAAAAATTTTTTTGGGTTTTTTTGTTTTTCCTGTTTAAAAAATTTTTTCTTGGGGCCCCCCCTTTTTTTTTTTTATACAAAAAAAGATTTTTTTTTTTTTTTTTTAAAAAAAAATTTTTTTTTTTTTAAAAAATTTTTTTTTTAAAATTTTTTAAAATTTTTAAAAAATTTTTTTTTTTTCCGAATTTTTTTTTTTTTGGGTAAAAACTTGGTTATATTCAACTGGACGTGTAAGAGAATTTAAGTACCTTTTTCTGCACTTTTTTTTAAAAAAAATACAGTATTTAAATTGATTTAAACTGTGTATGAAGGAGTGTTGAAGGAATTTTTATCTGAAGTTATTCTACTCTTCAGTAACTTGAACTAAAGCTAGTGTTGGCTGAATTTTGTTATTTGCTAGTAATTACAGGTGTGGGGGTAGCCACATTCTTTGATTTCCTGTCCTTGCATATTTAAACTGGTGCATGTGAAATAATTCCTGCTTTAAAACTTCAGCTTGGCCAGCTAAAAACTTGGTTATATTTAACTGGACGTAAGAGAATTTAAGTACCTTTTTCTGCACTTTAAAAAAAAATACAGTATTTAAATTGATTTAAACTGTGTATGAAGGAGTGTTGAAGGAATTTTTATCTGAAGTTATTCTACTCTTCAGTAACTTGAACTAAAGCTAGTGTTGGCTGAATTTTGTTATTTGCTAGTAATTATAGGTGTGGGGTAGCCACATTCTTTGATTTCCTGTCCTTGCATATTTAAACTGGTGCATGTGAAATAATTCCTGCTTTAAAACTTCAGCTTGGCCAGCTAAAAACTTGGTTATATTCAACTGGACGTATAAGAGAATTTAAGTACCTTTTTCTGCACTTTTTTTTTAAAAATACAGTATTTAAATTGATTTAAACTGTGTATGAAGGAGTGTTGAAGGAATTTTTATCTGAAGTTATTCTGCTCTTCAGTTATTCCCACCCACCCGCCCTGTTTTTGTTTTGGTGTTAATCTTAGTGGCATTGAAACTGCCCGCCCCTCAGCCCGCCTCTGGGCCCATCTCATTTGCTCACTCAACTGAGTGCAGTGAGATCATATTCTGATTTCAGGCACTCCTACTGTGTACAAAGAGAGTATCTGGGAAATAGAAAAAAAAAAAATTAAGCTTATTTCCTGCCTTTCTTGTTAAGTGGTACAGACTATTTGTAGGCTTTTGAGCCCCCAGGCACTTCTGTGTTTGAGGGAAGCCTTCTAGCTTGTTTATTTCTTATAACTAGCCAGTTTTGTAGTTTCAGCACTCAAATCTGTTTCTTTGATCTCAGCACTTGTTCAGAAAAAAAAAAAAAAAAAAAAAAAAATTTCATCTGCTTTTACTGTACTTGTGTTTTTACCTACTTCTTTTTACTTTTGCATCATCTTAAAATACTCAATTGTATTTATTACTGCTTGGTGTAACTCATTCTAAGCCTTTTGGTTAAAACACTTGGGCTTCGGACCAGTTAGTTGTTTTGCACTGAGAGGGTTTGTGGTCTGCACTGTTGTGGCAGAACAGGTAGCTTACATCCTTCTAGGTTGAGAACTGCTGATTGAGGGCTCAGTGTCTGTTATTCCAAAAGTGTATTAATTCTGGTTTAAGCACTTGGGCTTTCAAGCCAGTTATTTTACATTAAGAGGGTTCGTGGTCTGCACTCTTGTGGGAGGAGAGGCTGGACTCTGCCCTTCTGAGCTGGGGAATTTCTGGTTAAAGGCTTATAGTGCATGCATATCTGAACTGTTCCTTACTGAAGTTGGTGCGCCTTGTTTGCTGTGGCATAGACTGGATTCGGGCCTGCTGGATCTAGCTTTGTTTGTGTAACTTGAGCACTAATCCAGACATTCTCTAAAGTATTCAATGGTATTTATTACTGCTTGGTTGTAACTTGATTAAAGTGTAGCTATCATTCAAGTCTTTTGGATTAAGCACTTGGGCTTCAGAACAGTTGTTTTACATTAGGAAGGTTTGTGGCAAGCACTGTGGTGGCAGGACAGGTAGCTTTCATCCTTCTAAGTTGGGAACTGCTGATTGAGAGCCCAGTGTCCAAGTGTATTAGTTCTGGTTTAGGCACTTGGGCTTCAGGCCAGTTATTTTACATTAAGAAGGTTCGTGGTCTGCACTCTTGTGGGAGAAGAGGCTGGACTCTGCTCTTCTGAGCTGGGAATTTTCTGGTTAAAGGTTTATAGTGCCTGAATATTTGAACTGTATCTTACTGAAATTGGTTCACCTTGTTTGCTCTAGCATAGACTAGATCCAGGCCTACTGAATCTAGCTTTGTTTATATGCTTGTTGTTTGTTTGCTTGTTATTTCCCTGGAAGCTAATTCCACCTAATACGCAACTTCTCAGCGCTTCTGTGGATCACTAGTGATATCTGCATTGCTTACTGTACTTATTTCCTTGTTTCACTTGAAAGAAAGTTACTGTTTGTCGTTTTTGCATTTAGTTACTTGTAACACATTGCACTCAAGTTACCTGGCACTTGCTCACTAAAGCAATTATATAAGTCAGCACTAAAAATTAAAAGCACGTCAGCACTAAAAATTAAAAGCACTACACCCTCACTCCCCACTGGCCCTTGTTTTCAATTAAGGATTTCCCAATATTATTCTAGCATGTCCAAAGGTCAGTTGTCAATCTCCTCTCTGGTCCAGCTGGTGAATCTGGGAATCTTGAGGCAATGTTATAACTGCCTCATGTACACAGACAACCCTCTCCTCCTCCCACATAACACAAATACTTGCGAGAGATGCAGCTATTTAGCCAAACTGGAGGCTGAGCTCTCTCAACTCAGGACTGGCAAGACCAGACAGGAGGAGAAGGCAACTACACACACCACAAAACCAGCCTCACATAATGCTACCACTCCACTGAATCAAACACATAAACACACAAAGACATACTCGGAGGCTCTGAGTAAAATTTACCTAAACAGCAGAGGCCTCCAAAGCAGACACCCAAACAACTGCTACCTCAAGACACCCCACAAGCAACACATAAACCACAAAAGCAGTGTGCAAAGCAGTCACAGCCCTTAAGGCCAAATACAACACCAAACATACTTGTCATAGGTGACTCCATAGTCAGACACACTGACGTCCCACTCACCAGGCTGAACAAGGAGAGGGTCACAGTAAGCTGCCTATCGGGCGCTAGAATCCGCCACATAACATAAGCACTGGTCACTCCATGGCAAGTACAAATATGACACAGTCATTGTCCATGCTGGTGTGAACGACCTGAGACGCATACCTCCCTGACTACATGAAAAGAGACATAGAGGAGCTCTCTGATTATGTAGCCCAGGCAGGTATGACCCTAACCCTGAGCAGTATCCTTCCTTCACCAAGAATGATGCCACAATATAGAGACAAGATGATCAGCTTTAACAATTGGCTTAATGTCTGGTGTCATTCAAAGGTGATCCAGTGTCTGTCTGCCTGGGATGACATGCTTGACAAGCCACGTTGTTTCGCAAGGGACGGCTTGCACCTGTCACCCTGGGATTCCGGATATTGGCTAAGGCTCTTGCCACCCCATAGTGCCTTTTTAGGCAAGGCTCAAATTCTAAACCTACCACTCTAGAAAACAAAATGGGAAGAAACTGAGGGTAATGCTGCTCAATGCCAGAAGTCTAAATCTCAAAATGCACGCACTCGAGGCCCTTCTCAGTATGGAGAACATCGATGTCTGTGCTGTAACTGAAACCTGGTTCAAGGCTCCTGAGAGCACCCCGGCACTATTAGGTTTTACCTCATATCATGCCGGCCCCAAAACCCGGACCACACCACAAAAGGAGGGGGTGTATCCATCTTCATAAAGGATACTCACACCTCCAGGTTGGTGGCAACGCACGAAGCTTCGGAAACTATCCAGGTGCAACTAACCATAGGCAAAACTGCTCTACAAATTGTAGCATGCTACAGACCACCCTCTCAAACTCAGGAACCCCACACAGCCTTCCTGAAGACACTGGAGGGTATAAATGTATCTCCAAACACCATCATATTGGGTGACTTCAACTACCCGAATATAGACAGGGAACATTACTCAAGCCCTAACTTTCTAGCCCAACGGTTCCTGGAGTTCATAAATTCAAATGCCATGGAACAGCTAGTCACTGTTCCCACGAGAGGAGAAAATATACTAGATCTCATTGTCACAAACATGGGGACAAAATGCTCCACACCGGAAGTATATCCCTCATTGGTGAGATCTGATCATAAACTAATCTCACTGGAAATCCACATCCCGCCCCCCCCCCAAGCAATAAAGACCATAGTGAAGAACTTCTCTAAAGCAAACTTCACACTACTCAAGACTGGTGTGGTATCCTTCAAGGCCCCTGAGCCAGAGGAGACCACAACCCAAGCTGCGGAAGCCCTTACAAATGCCTTCTATGAACACCTCCAGGACTGCATGGATCAGGCAATCCCAAATAAAACCAAGACTCTTTCCACAAAGGGCAAACGTCCAGTCTGGTGGACCCCAGCCATTAACAAACTTTACAATAAGAGGAGAAAGCTATTACATGATAGAACAAAATCCATAAAAGGGAAGTCACCCTGATCATTATTAGTAAAAAATACGAGCACTCATAAAATCAACTAAGGCCAATTTTGAGAGAAAAATTGCCATGGATTCAAAGGACAATCATAAGGCCTTTTTCAGCTATGTTAGGAACCTGGGTGGAAACTCCCAGATATGCTCAGAATTAGTCCAAAATGATACAAAAATCACTGAACCCACAGACATTGCCAACATACTGGCAGACAGGTTCAGTGCAAACTTCACCTCTCCCTAAAGGAGAGATAACTATCCCAGCCGAGTGTAGCCTCCCGGACATCTCAAATGCGCAGGTGAAAGCTGCTCTCTAAAGCTAAAAACACAGCATCAATGCGGATGGTGTCCCCGGCTGTGTGCTACACGAGCTAAATGAGGAATTAAACCCGCATATAAGGCAGCTGTTTAATCTCAGCCTTACCACAGGATACGTGCCCAAGGAGTGGCGTGACGGCAACTGTGGTCCCACTCCACAAAGGCGGTGCCTCTACGGACCCTGGTAATTACCGCCCATAAGCTTAACAAGTCTAGTCTGCAAAGCTATGGAGAGGATCATAATGGAGCTCATAAACAAAGATATAGGGACTTGCAGACATTGGACCCGACCCAGTTTGGCTTTGTCAAGGGAAGATCATGCCTTTTGAACTTGGTTGACTTCTTCAAAACAGTCACCAAGGCCATTGATGAGGGAAAGGCAGTCCATACAGCCTACCTTGACCTTGCAAAGGCTTTGACACAATACCCCACTCGGGTATTGTAGAAAACTTACCAGCTTAAATGTAAACCCATATGTCACAAGATGGGTTGCAAACTGGCTTAAGGACAGAACCCACAGGGTTAGAGTTGCTGGCGCTGTGTCAGACTCCAAGCCGGTCACAAGTGGTGTCCCACAGGGCTCGGTCCTTGGCCCCTATTGTTTGGCATCTACTTCTCAGAAGTACAGGCCAACATGGGAGGACTTTGGTTGACAAAGTTTGCAGATGACTGCAAACTGGGTGCCATAGTGGAAAGTGCATCGGACACGGATATCCTTCAGAAGGGACTCACGGAAACAGATAGCTGGTGCCAGAGCCATGGCCTGAAGTTAAACGCCAAAAAATGTATAGTCATACCCTTCGGGAAAAACAAGGTAACCCCAAGCTACCATATAGGTGGCAATCCACTAAGCACAGAAGAGGTTATCAGGGACCTGGGGACCCAGGTTGACAGTGGCCTTTCTTTGACACTCACATTGCTAAAGTGGTTAGAAAGACCTTCTACATTGCCCACCTGATCATGAAGGGATTCACATCCAGATCTAGTGAGGTCATTGTTCCCCTGTACTCTTCACTTATCAGACCAATGATCGAGAGTACAATGCCCCATTCGGGATGTATCGCACCCGACATCTGCAGCAATTGGAGAGACCCCAAAAGTTCCTCACCAAAAGGATAAAGGGACTCCAAAATCTGTCATATGCTGCCAGATTGAAGAAACTCCAGCTCTATTCAGTCGCATACCGTCTGCTCAGAGGTGACATGTGCCTGACATACAAGGCCATGTCCAACCCGGAATTATTGGACATGCTCCACCTCAAAAAATCCAAATCCACCAAAACCACTAGAGCAAGCGACTTAAACCTTAGCACGGATATAAATAGGACGTGCTGGAGGGATAGATTTATCACTCAGAGACTCCCTATGCTGTGGAATAAAATCCCGGTCCATGTGAGGCAGAGCACCTCGCTGACTCTGTTCAAGAGAAATCTAGACCTGTGGATGGGAGATCGTAGGTTTACCCCAGGAATCATCTCTGTGTCACTGCTGGACAGAGGCACAACAAACTAATGGGCACAGTATTTTTTCATATAAGGGGTGGCGTAAGCCACAATAATTTGGGCTAGGCTTATAAATGCCTTAGGGCAGATAGCCTAGTATAAACCTATGAACCTATGAACCTATGAACAAATATATGTACCAATTAGGTGAGCTGCCCACACAAGCACTACATCAATTAAGCAATTAAAAACTGCACCAAGGTAATAAAGGCATATAAAACAAAACTGCCTAAATGCTCTTAATACATGTTTGCACTTAAAACCACCTTCAACTGTTGCAAAATAAAATAAACATAAAAAATAAAAATATAACCGTCCAACATGTTGATTAAATAACCTACTGAGGATATATATATATATCAACTAATGTATACTACAAAAAAATAAAAAATATATAATATAAAAAATGTGAAAAGTATATATGTATATATATGCATCTTATCTTGATATCGTTCTACATAGGGAAAAACGGAGAGACGTCTCCGTGACCGTTTGTATGAACAAATTTATGCAATTCGGAAGAATAAACTCGACAATGCTCTGGCTAAGGATGTCAGTCTCAACCCGGACCACAAATTTAAATTTATGATAATAGATCATATTCACAAAGATCCTAGGGGAGGCCCTACTCCATTAAAACTGGTAGAATTAGAACTTATGTGGCAAGTTAGATTAAATGCGTATAATACTCCTGGTCTTAATGAATGCTGTTCTATTGCCAGTGTTTTAAAACTTAAAAGTTTATCAAGATAAGATGCATATATATGCATATATACTTTTCACATTTTTATATTTTTTATATTATATATTTTTTTATTTTTTTGTAGTATACATTAGTTGATATATATATATATCCTCAGTAGGTTATTTAATCAACATGTTGGACGGTTATATTTTTATTTTTTATTTTTATTTTATTTTGCAACAGTTGAAGGTGGTTTTAAGTACAAACATGTATTAAGAGCATTTAGGAAGTTTTGTTTTATATGCGTTTAAATGCTTTATTACCTTGGTGCAGTTTTTAATTGCTTAATTGATGTAGTGCTTGTGTGAGCAGCTCACCTGATTGATATATATACTTGTGATTTGTGTAATCAGTTTATCTGAAGAAGTTTGAGCACAGTTTCAAATGAAAAGCGCTTCACATTTTATCTGTATTAAAGAAGATTAACTTTCATCTGTTGGTGTTTGCTGCCTTGCCTCCCTCTACCTGTTTTCGTGGATTTTTAGTTTGTTTTTGCTTGTGCTATACCTGAATGACAGATACTGGTTCAGATATCTTTGAATCCTTGCCCTACCACCAGTCATAAAAGAGTATCACTAATTCTTACTTCCTTGTAATCTAACCAAATGGCTTTTTTCACTTCAGGGGAACCTATGGTCACCCCCTTGTTGATCAGGTCTGACTATAAGCTAATCACCCTTGACATCCACATCCCACCCCCACCCCCGAGTAAGGAAACCTCCATAAAAAAACTTCTCCAAAGCCAACTTCATGCTACTCAAGTCAGAAGTGACAAACTTCATGACACCCATGCAGATGGGAACTGAAAGTTTGACTGCTGAATCCTATACTAAGGCACTGTACAAGCGCATCCACTTGTGCATGAATCGTGCCATCCCCAATAGAACCAAGACACTCTCCTCCAAAAAAAGGAGGCCAATCTCGTGGTCCCTTGCCATAAACAAACTTTACAACAAAAGGAAGAAACTGTTGCAGAAAAGAGGAAAATCCCAGGATGCAAAAAACTCCATTACTAGCCTCAGTAAGAAGATGAGATCCCTCATAAACTCCTCCAAAGCTAATTACAAAAATAAAATTGCCAAAGATTCCAAAGACAACCACAAGGTATTTTATAGCTATGTCAAGAATCTAAATGGCAATACTCAGATCTGCTCTGAGCTACTACAGAATGGCATTAAATATACTGATCCCAAGGATATTGCCAATATTCTGGCAGATCAATTCAGTGCAAACTTCACCCCCCCTCTCACCCCCTAAAGGGCCCATCTCAATACCGAACAATTACCAAATTGCAGTAATAACGGCCACACAGGTAAAAAAATGCACTCTCCAAAGCTAAGAATACATAGGTTCATAGGTAGGTACTAGGCTATCAGCCCTGGGGCCTATACAAGCCCAGCCAAAAAGGTACCCTGGCTTTTGCCATCCAAGAAAATTATTTTCCTGTGCCACTGTCGAGCAGAGCCACAGAGGTGATCCCCGGGGTGAATTTCCTATTTCCCATCCAATCAAGTTTTTTCTTGAAGAGTGCTAATGAGGAGCTTTGTTTGATATAGATAGGTAGTTTATTCCAGAGTATGGGAAGTCTCTGGGATAGGAATCTGTCCCTCCGACTTGTTCTGTTTATTGTGGTGACAAGGTTTAGGTCCCTAGAGTGTGTAGCTCGGAGGGATTGGGATTTCTTTAAGTGGATCATGTCCAACAGCTCTGGGTTTGACATAGCTTTGTATGTTGGGCAGAGATCACCTCTGAGTAGGTAATATGTGATGGAGTAAAGCTGGAGTTTTTTGAGACGGCCTGCGTAAGACATCTGTTTGAACCCTGTAACCCTCTTTGTGAGGTATTTCTGTGGCCTTTCCAGTTGTTGTAGATGTCTTGTGAGGTACATACCAAAAGGGGTGTTGTACTCTATAATGGGTCTAATGAGTGATGAGTAGAGGGGAACAGTGACCTCTTTTTTTCTGGATCAGAAACCTTTTGTGATGAGGTGTGCCATGTAGAAGGATTTCCTGACTACTGTGGCGATGTGATTATCAAAGGAGAGACTACTGTCCACCTGTGTCCCAAGGTCTCTTATCACACTTTTGGTGTTAAGTATACTACCGCCTATGTTGTAGTTCATGGGTACAGAGTTTTTACCAAAGGGGATGACCGCATACAGCATCTGTAGGACCAGATGACATCCCAGGCTGTGTACTACATGAACTACAAAATGAACTGACACCTCACCTAAGTGTCATGTTTAATCATAGCCTCACCTCAGGCTTTGTGCCCACTGAGTGGCGCACAGTTACAGTTATCCCACTCCACAAAGGGGAAATCCACCTTGGATCCCGGGAACTATCGCCCCATCAGTCTGATGAGCCTGATCTGCAAGCCCATGGAACGTATTATCATGGAACTTATAAACAAAGACATTGGCAACCTTCAAATGCTGGACCCCACGCAGTTTGGGTTCGTGAAGGGCCGATCTTGTCTCCTGAACCTGACTGACTTCTTCAAATCAGTCTCCAGAGCCATGGACAAGGGTAAAGTGGTCCACACAGCCTATCTGGTCCTCACCAAGGCCTTTGACACCATCTCCCACTCTGGAATCATAGATAAACTTATTAAGCTGGGCATTAATCCCTACATCACTCTGCCAACTGGCTTACTGACAGAACCCACACTGTAAAAGTAGCCGAATCCAAATCCAGCTCTAGACAAATGACAAGTGGAGTACCTTAGTGTTCAGTCCTGGGGCCACTTTTGTTTGGCATCTACTTCTCTGAAGTACAGGCCAACATTAAGGGACTCTGGCTAACTAAGTTCGCAGATGACTGCAAACTGGAAGCCATTATTGAATCCCCAAATGATGTGGATATTTTACATAAGGGCCTTACAGAAACAGATGCTTGGTGCCAGAGCCATGGGCTCAAGCTCATTGCCAAGAAATGTATAGTTATCCCCTTTGGGAAAAACATGTACCCATGAATTACCACATAGGTGGCAGTACACTAAACACTGAAAGTGTGATAAGAGACTTAGGGACACAGGTGGACAGTGGTCTCACCTTTGATAACCACATCACCACAACAGTCAGGAAATCCTTCTATGTGGCACACCTCATCACTAAGGGCTTTTCATCCAGAAAAAAGGAGGTCATTGTATCACTGTACTCATCCCTCATTAGACCCGTTATAGAATACAATGCCCTGTTTGGTATGTGGCTCTCAAGTCATCTGCAACAACTGGAAAGGCCACAGAAATACCTCACTAAAAGAATCACAGGGCTAAAGCAGATGCCCTATGCTGACCGTCTGAAAAACTCCACCTATACTCTGTTGCATATCGTGTACTCAGAGGCGATCTCTGCTTAACATACAAAGCCGTGTCAAACCCAAAGCTGTTGGACATGCTACACTTAAAGAAATCCCAATACCTCAGAGACACACACTCCAGGGATCTAAATCTTGTCATCACAATGAACAGAACATGCTGGAGGGATAGATTCCTGACCCAGAAACTCCCCAGACTCTGGAATAGACTGCCCATACATGTCAAGCAGAGCGTCTATTTGGCCTTCTTCAGAAGGAACCTTGACGACTGGATAGGAGATAGGAAATTAACCCCGGGGATCACGTCAGTCGCCCTGTCTAGACAGGGGTCCAGGGAAGTAAATACTGTGGGAAGAAATAGCCAGGGAATTGTTATGGCTAGAGTTGTACAGGCCCTAGGGCCGATAGCCTAGTACAAACCTATGAACCTATGATATGTTGAACGTCTCTGCATGACTCTAACAACTCGTTAACCAGTTCTTTTGAAATATTCAATTGCAGTTCATCTATACCATAAAAGTTATCAGCCCTCAGTTATCCATTTCCTCCTACAGTTTATGCACACCTTTCCATTAACGTGTTTATCTCTCATTCACTTGTTTTTAGTCTTAACAGTCTTCCTTCCTTATCCCCATAACACAAAATAATTAATTCTACAAACCTGTTATCTCACCTGATTTCTTATAAAATTTGCCATCCTTTTACCAAAGCCATAAGTTCTTCCGTTATTAATTTCCTTTCATTAGGCTGCTTAAACATCCTTTTCTTACTTCACTGGCCATGGCCCTGATTCAGATTTTGCCTTTCTCATTCATTTTGCCTCATATTCTCAGTTTTTTCATGCTCATAATTTTTTCTTCCAACTCTCCTCTCATTTAGTTTTCTTGAATGATTTCTTCTGCTGTGTTATTACTGCTGCTGACAACACTTTTTTTTTTCTTCTTAATTGATGTTCATTATTCAGACTGCCTCACTGACATATGGGTTCTGTGCCTGTAAAAACACCTGCACTGGCAGTTCTCCAGAGCTCAGAATCCACTCTTGTAACTCTCTGTGTTAAGGGATTGGCTAAGCCCCTCCCATAATGCAAAGCCTAATTCCTCTTACAGAAAGTCAGTTATTCAGTCTTTACTGCCAGCTGAAAGACTCGCACAGCTGTATCTCCTCAGCAGCCTGCATTGGTAGAGTGTAGCTCCTAGATACATGTGAGATCTATTGGGGAAATTCCCTTCTTCTGTTTTATTACTTTTGTTGTCTTTATACTTGCTATTTACTACTGCCGATACTTTTCTGGGAATTCTAAATTACAACTGTGTTATTTGTATGCTTAATACTGCTTTTAAGCTGTTGCGGGGCTCTTCTAAAGTGTTTTATAACTTATAGTGGGAAAAATGAAGTTTTTGGGTGTCAATCAAACAATAGGGGCTGTCTTTTGGCAGGGTGCCAAGAGGCCTGTTTCTGTTGTTTATCTGCTTCATTTTGAAGTTCTGACAGGAAAATATTGCATTTTTTTTGTTTCATTGTTAAGATATTTAGTATTGGTTTAACACTTCTATAGCTGTTTTGATCATTAAATCACAATTTTACTCCAAATTACTTTATTTGCATTTTCTCTGGAGATTTTTTTTTCATTTCTTATTAATTTATAAGGGAATCTCTTAAGTAAATGATTATTTATACTGTTTTAAATGTTTAGATTTGATTAAAGGGCATATATTTGATTTTTTGTCACTGATTGTTTAAATTAATTTTGCTTAGTACTATGACCGTGTGCAGTCTACTGCTCTTTCAGATTGTAGAACAAGGCTTAGTACAACTTGAAACATTTCTGCTTCATTTTTATAGTTTTGCTCTATTTGCTCTGTGTGAATTTAGTTTAGATTTTCTATTATTGCTGCCCTTATTCAGCCCTTAATAGTGTTAATGTATTTTTCTGCCTGTTGTTTTTATCCTTGATTTGATGGATCTTGATACAGCTGCCCCACTCATTAAATCCAATTGCACCTAAAAAGAAAAACACAAACTGCCTCAGCCTTTGGTTTGTGAATCTTTTGTTGCCTGAAGTCAGCCCACAGATTATTTATCTTTTTCCTTGTCACCTTCTGGTGTGAGCTGGCAGCCCTGTATGGTACAGGGGATCAGACACTACTTCTAAGGCAGTTCCATTACCTGGTATAGTAGAGCAGAACCATGCCCTTTAGGTATAAGAGCTATCTGGGGTATGAAACCCCTTGCCAGACATAATAGTCTGTCCCCAGATATTGTCATCTACTATAGTTCATAGTAAGAAGTAACAGAAACTTCACCAAATGACAGATAATCAGATTGTTTTCATGTATGGGGTTATGGGGCTGACATGGTTTCCTTAGCTAAGAATATTTTACAGTCAGCTAATTTCAGAGGCTGTGCTCCTACTCAGAATGACTATGGGGCTGCCTTCTCTAGATATCATCTTGGGTAATTATGCAATTTTAGATCACTTAAGATGTGGAGTATTTGGAAGTGTTGATAAGGTGGTGGTGTAAGGTTACAAGAAGCCAATGCTCTCTTATTAGCATTTACAGCTGTAGTGATCCCCCCCCCAAAATAAATAAAGAAATAAATAAAATAAAATCAGTTGCAGACTGATAAGCCAGTAGTTAGCTGCAAATTCTGATGGTGACGCCGACGCATCTGAGTCCATCCAGTCTGATTCTTCAGAAAATGAATAGGTTCAAGAACCCAAGAAAGTGTTCAGCTTTCCTCAGATGCTAGATAGGTTAAGATATGTATTTCACTGGAAGCAATATGGAGCTGTGCCAGAGACTAGCAGAGTATATAATCTTATTGAGGATGAGATCCAAAATATTTTAGGTGTTCCTCCTCTGTTACTGGCCTTAGATGATATCTTTAAAACTGCATGTAAAACCACTTTGACTAGTGAATCACTTCTTAAAAGGCTGTTAGAAAATACAAGATGTACTCTGATCTTGCATCTCTCTTTGCTCTTTTGTCAGCTCATCTAGCTGTCAACTCTAGTAAGAGAGCATTGGTTCTTCTAACCATACACTACCGGCTAAAATTGGCAAGTGGTTCAAATCTCAGGAAAAAAAAGTTGGCTCAGCATAGAAATTTGGTCATTAGAATTTTAAATTGCAGGACTTCATGTTGAAATTTTGCATTGTGCTTACAGTCTAGATGACTTTGCTGTATCATTGCCTGCTGAACAGAAGTGTTATATGAATGAGTTTGTTTCTAATGTGCCAGGTATCAAAATATACTTTGAGGAGTATCTTGGAAGGTGCACTATTCCTAGAAATGCAACCACTTCTGCAGTATTGAGCTTTGCTTGGGCTACATAACCAGAATACTTCTGAGGATTTAAAAAAAAATGAGATTATGAATGCTCCTTTAAATTCTGAATTTGTGTTTGGCCTGCTGCTACCTAGGTTCTCAAGCAGTGGGATCATAGAAGTAAATTGATGCAGGGAGTATCTAGAATGTTTCATATTCCCAGGTTCTCCCGTAACAAGACATCCAACTTCAAAGGGCAGAGCAAACAAAAATCCCAGCCTCACAAGAGTCAAGGTATGAAGAGGAAATGACCGGGTAGCAGTGCTTAGAAAAACATAAAAGTTAATCCTTTCTCTAAAAAGAATGATAAGACAAAGACTCAGGACATCCCATCCTTCCTGCTGTCCCTTCTCCCCTTTCACCTTCACCTAGGCTTTAGCTCAGTTCAACAGCATGGCCACAAATGGTCACAGGCAAGTTGGTGCTGACAATTATTCAGTGAGGATACTCTTGGTAGTGGACAGAAAATCCTGATCCCTTCAGGGAAATCCCCCTGCATCTTCCAGGCCAGATACATCTCCTCTCTCTACTACTCCATCACAAGTTGAAAGCAGGGATTATCGAACCAGTTCCTGCACAACAAAAAGGAAAAAGATTTTACTCCAAATCTTTTTGGTACCATAAAGTGAGCTGTAGTTGAGACTTGTGTTAATTTGGCATACCTATATACCTTTCTAAAAGTATCCATATTCAAAATACTTGTCCCACAGATGGTGCTACCTCTTCTTCCAGGCCACTGTTTCATGGTGACTTTTCATCTGAAGGATACTTATTGTCACATGTCAGTTACTCCCAACTTCATGTTGAACCTACAAATGTCCTCTCTCACACCCTCAAAAAGAATTGTCTTGCGGAGTGTTTGAGGGTCACAGAAAAAAGTATGGCCTTTCTAACAGAAGACATAGTCCCAACTGTTTGAATATTTTCATAGACTTCTCTCAAGAATTTATCTTCACAGGAGAGTTTACCAAAATTCTAGACCTCATGGCATCAGTGATCCTCATGACACTATGGGACAGAATCTGCTTGAGAAAGATTCATTGGTGCTTAAAAAATTGTTGGATCCAGCTCCTGCTTCCCTTGGCGTTCCAGGTACCAGTGCTGGATTTTGTGAAATGAAAGTTACAGTAGTGAAGGGATCAGATGTCTCTTAATCCAGGCCTACCATTTTCCATCCAGACCCCAGTTCAACCACTCCAGATGGACTTTTCTGATTTTGCTTGTGGAACAATGTACAGAGGAGTTCAAGTGCATGCTGAATGGGATCCTTCAGATGGAACAAAGCACATAAACATCAAATAAATGTTAGCAGTAACTCAGACTTTAAAAAATCTTCACCACTTAGAGCCTTCAAGTACCTTTTTACTGGTCACAAATAACCCCACATTCATATGGCACCTGAATAAACAAAGGGGTACAAAGTCATACCCTCTTTTCTGGTTGGCAATGATGAAATGGGAGCTAGCATTTTGGCAGTCAGACAAAGCAGATCCCGGATGGATGCTCATGAGTGGAATTTCAGGACTAAGATTTGCCTAGATATGGTCCAGATGTGGGTAAAACTTCAATAGATGTGTTCACCTCCTTTCAAAATGTGCAGTTAGAAAAATTTTGTACAGGACATACTTGCAGCCATGCTTGAAGTAGAAAACATTCTACCTAAGGTACTTCTGAAGATTCAGAACGAATTATCAGAGATCATTGTGGTAACCCTCTTTGGCTCAGGTAAAGCTGGTTTCCCCTTTTAATGAAATTAGCCAAGGGTGATTACAACAAGCTTCCTCACACTCTGGATCCACTTGCACAGTGTCAGGAGTGACTGGTGCACCCAAGCTTAGAGCAATTGCTACTGACAGCCTGGATGATTTTATCTTAATGCTTTTAAGGCACTTGTTCCATGAAGATGTGCAGCAGGAATTGAAGGAGGCAAGAAATCTGCAACTAGCAATTCTTATATTTAGCAATGGAAGAGATTTTCTAGGTGGTGCCTAACATATCAGAGGGCCTGTTATGGTATTACTTGTCTGGTTTTGAAATATTTGTGTGAGCTACTTAGTGATTGCTTATCTTATGCATCTATCAAAGTGCATCTTGTGGCCATCTCAGCTTGTCTGCTCTCTTTCATCTCATTTTGTGGTGAAGCAGTTTATGAAAAAGTGTTGCACATGCGACCCCTTCAAAAGCTAATTCCTACTCCTGGGGATCTGTTCACCCAGATGAGACTGTATATGAGCTGCATCATTTTAAAACACATTCATACTTATGCCTTATGAATGGTTTTTAATATTTAATATAAAATCCTCTGAAGTACAGGAATTTCTTAATGAAGGATCTTACATCGAGTTCATCGGTACGTACTAGGCAATCACTCTGTAGACAATTACAAGCCTAGTCATTAATGCATACTCTAAAGTTCCTTCCAGCCCCAAGGGCAGTACAAAATATACCGTGGGAGAATTTGACGTTGCCCATCCAAGTATCTAGATTTACCTTGAAGCAGTCAAGGATGCTACTCTGTTTGACATATATTGGACGTTTTTTGCCAGAGGTGAAGGATACATTGAGATATAACTATTACACCAATGCATCTTATTTATTATTGATGGATGTCTGCTTCCTTTAAGCAGGTTTTTGAGGAACAAGAGGGCTGGATCTTTCATGGCTCAAAGGGCTAGAAACAGATTACTGCAGAAGAGTCTGTAAGAAACTGAGCACAGACAGAGGACTGCCATTACGTCCCGATAACTAAGATTTTTGAGGCCACTGATCTTTTTAGTTAAGAATCTTTAAGGTATCTCAGGCTGCATAATACGTTCAGAGAAATATGTGCCAAATAGAGCATTATAAGGAATAATGGGTCTGATGAGATGTGGAGTAAAGTTGAATTAAGTCTTCTGTGGACCTAGAGTGGATGCCTTTAAAAATTAGATTAGCTAGATGGAAGGGTTCCTTTACTACTGCATAGAAATAATTTTCAAAAGATAAGAATTATCAGCAAGTGTGCCTTGATTTCTTACAACAATGTCTGATCATAAGGTGTGTCACATATATGGTGTAGAAAACATTTTGCTTGGCAAGATTAATTATACTACATTTTTGATATTTAATTTGAGACCATTGCTCTTATATCAGTTGATCTGGTGCTGTCCTTTTCATTCTTCCTCAGTTATGGCTTCTGGAGCCGATCCTTGGATTTGACTCGGCCGCATTTACTAGACTTTAGATCCAACTATGGAGCTCCTCCCTCTACCCATAATGCCCTATACCATCCCTATTGCCTCAAATCTCATTTGCCGCCTTTGCTAACAGATGCAGGTTACACTCTCGGGCATTTTTAGCTGGTATTGTGAGTTTGATTACCTTCCTTATTCTCTGTTATAAAACTTTTGATTACTGTTTTTCTCCCTTCCTCCAGTTTTTGCTGGTTGTCAGGGTTATATGTCTTTCCTTTCCCTTTCCATAATATTGCATAGTACTCTCTCTGTACCATTGCTGGTATTGTTTTTCTCTTACCATTCTCTTTTGGGTATTTTTTTCTACCATAGTTGGATGTTTTTCTCCTGTTTATTTATCTAACAAAAAAAAAAGTTCCAGTGGAAGAACTTCCCTTCTCTTCCAACACCTCTCCAGAACATCCCGTAGAAGAGGTGCCCAGAAGAGAACATGTAAGAAGAGACACATTGACTCCCCCATGGAGTCTGTCACAGAAAACACCACTTTTAATGTAGAAGAGGGATCCTCCAGGTCACCACTGGATGACATCTCCTTTGGAGATATTCTAGAGATCATGAAATGGATGGGTGGTTGGTCATTTCAAACCCTTTCTCCTGAAGAATCTGTGTTCATGGAGGCTTTTGGTTTTGGCCCATCTATGTTTTGGGTACCCTCCCCCCACTGATGAACTTACTGATCTGGTTTTCCTCCAGGCATGGAAGGAGTCAGATACTGTTGAGCTCATCCCCAAGTGCCCTGAGAAGATTTTGGCCCCATCCGCAGACAGACCCCACTGGAGCAAAGAAGTCGTAGTTGATACTATGGTGGAGGCAGCAGCCACCAGAAAAGTGTTAGCAGAACAGAGCTCTTCTGTCCATCTGCCTAACAGGGAGCCCAGAGTGTTGGACAGATTTTGAAAGGAAGTGTTTGCATCAGCTACTTTTGCTCTAAGGTCACTTAATTATCTGGTGAACTTTACTAGACTTCAGAGAGACTTAACTAAAGAACTATGAAATACTCTGTCAGAGTCCATGTCTGCTGAGAATTTCAAAAGGACCTACTCTCAACTGGCCACTGTTTTATCTATTTTAAATGCTTCAATAAGGTTAATCTCTCACACAGCTGAAGTGACCTCATGAGCAGATGGCTCAGGCATCACTATAAGGAGACACACCTGGATGTGGCTATGCGACTTTTTGAAGCCCTTTTAGATGTCCATTGTTAATGCCCCATTTGATGACACTTCCTTGTTTGGGCCATAAGTAAAAGATATGCTTACTCACAGCGAACAAGAAGGAAAGATGCTGTGTGCCATGGGGATTAAGTTTTCTACGCCTCAATGGACCTTCTCTAGGAACCAGAGAGATGGTAAGAAAATGTGGTTCCATAAATCTCAGGGACCTTTCCAAGATTCATGTGGGGACAACTCCTCCAGAGGCAGAGGGGAACATTTTAATGGTAGACATCCCCCTAGAGGCAGAGAGGGCCTGCAGAACCAGGGCTTTAGAGATTCTTTTTCAGACAGGCCCTGTCAGCACTTCTGAATTGTTGCCCGACTGTCCAACTCTGGAGGCAGTCAGAGGTAATTTCTTTTTGCACCTAATGCCTGGACAAACATAACAAGAGATTTATGGGTGCTAGGAATAATATCCAGAGGTTATTGCATACCTTTTTCCTCATTGTTAAACCAATAAACTTCCTGACATTCCACCCAGTGATAGGAAGGCTGCAGCACAAGAAATACAAAAGCTGCTAGATAAGAGTCATCCAGAAGGTCCCACCCAATCAGAGAGGATTTGAAACTTATTCATGCTTCTTTTTAGTGCCAAAGAAAACAAGGGACCTCAGACCCATTTTGAATCTTACCAATTTGAACCAGTATGAAAAGAAAGCAATGTTCCAAATGGTCACAGTTCAATCCATCCTGCCTTTCCTGCATAAGTACAATTAGATGTGCTCTGTAGATCTTCAGGATGTGTACTATCACATCAAAATAGACAGACGATCCAGCAGACATCTTTGCTTTTGGCTTGGAGACGGTCATTACCAATTTGGAGCTGTGCCCTTTGGACTCTCCACAGCCCCCTGGATTTTTACCAAATGTATGGCAGTAGTCTCAGCTCACTTGAGACTGAAAGGATTCCAGGTGTTTCCATATCTAGATGACTGGCTCCTCACTGCGCTCAGCAAGCATCAGCTACAACATACCAGGGACTATTTGCTCCAGATTTGCAGCACTTTGGTCATTATGATAAATCTTGCAAAATCAAAACTTGCACCAGTTCAGAGCCTGGAATTCATTGGGACAGTTTTAGACACAACACAAATAGCATCTTTATCTCTCCACCACATTACTTCTATCAGAAACCAGGTTCAAATTGTGCTTTCTCATCCATCTCCTCCAGCAAGATTAGTGCTTCAAGCACTTGGGTTGATGTCAGCTACCATAATGCTACTCCCTCTTGCACACTTCTTTATGTGGATTCTCCAGTGGACTGTAGCTGTACAGTGGTCCATTTGATATCATTCCCTGTCTTTTCAAGTACAACTCACTCAGATTTACAAGCAACACTTTTGCTGGTGGATACACTCTGATGGTCTTTTTCTGGACAAACTCTTTGATCTGATATTGTCAATTTTTCATTTCGTGCTCACATATGGGTTTGGATCTGAACTATCGGATTCAAGTCAGTCATTACTAAGCTCATGGTAACCAAAAAGCTCTGGGACACCTCCCCTTACCCACAATGCAACTCTCCCTGTTACTTTAGATCTCGTTTGCCACTTCGGGAAGATACAGTCTAACCCTTGCTCTTGGACTTTCAGGTGATATTTCTAAATTTTTCAAACCTTCCTTAGCTAATTCTTCCTTTCTGTGTGGTCAGTGTAGTTTCTTTGCTCCCCATTTATCTCTCTAACCCTTTATGTTAGGTAGTCCAATCTCACCTTCATTTTTACATATGGGTTTGGAGCCGATCCTCTGCTCCAACTCGCCCGATGTTCAAGCTCCAAGACTTATGGTTGGCTCGTGGCTAAGCAGGTATCCCATGGTGCACCAGTGCAATCCCCAGATCTTGTTTGCCGTGTCGACAAGTTCGGATGTGCTTCTCTTGGCTCTGGCTAAGTCTTTTTCAATTCTTTCATTCTTAAGTGTTTTTTGTATATTTACTGTTATTTAGTGGTGTTATATATAGGCCTTTACCTAAATTGTCCTGTGGACTTGTTTGACCTTAGTAGTTAGTAACCTGTGTACCAGTAGTTAGGCGCCGTTGCAATTTTTTTGCCTAGATTGTTAGTTTTGGCAGTTTTCTGCTGCTCTTAATCAACAGGGGCTCCTGTTGATTTATTTGTACTTTTAACTTGTTGATTTGCTAACTTGTTGTCTTTGGCGTGGATCCGTTAAAGTCGTATTTTAGGATTGCTGTTGCAAATTCTTTTCCTGTGTGATTGAACTTGTGTGTGTGTCTGTGTTATATACTTGGTCTGTTTGAGTTAGAAGGCCTAGTGTTTTATTACACCGGGCTAGACCCATTTAACTTAGAGGACCTAGTCCTCCTGTAACTCTACTATTTGTATTTTTCACATCTAAAAATGTTCCTGTGTGACTGAATCTCTGTGTCTATGCATTAAAATAACTTGGTCTGTTTTAGTTGGAAGACCTAGTTTTCTGTTACACCGGGCTAGGCCTGTTTAACCTAGAGGACCTAGTCCTTGTGTAATTCTTTTGCAGGGCTAGGCCTGTTTTAGTTAGAGGACCTAGTCCTCAGTTATTTTCTCTTTCCCTATTTTTCCTCTGGTTTTGCGTGTGTGTCTACAATGCCTAAGGATAGCAAGGAGCATAAACCCTCTGGGTTCAAAAAATGCATGAAATGCTCCCAGAAAATGTCATTAACGGATGGCCACAGTAGCCGTGTCTACTGCTTGGGAGCCATCCGTTTGCAGGAATCATGCTTGTTCTGTCATGCTTTCTCTCCTAGAGTGTTGCAGGAGAGAAAGAACAAGCTGATACTCAGGGGTCTTCTGAAACCAACTTTGAGGAAGCCTTATCTAGTTTGTTGGCTTCTTCTTCCACGTCTTCAAAATCCAGATCTGACTCCAAATCTAAAGCTTCAAAAAGGCCCTTCTCCAGCACTGGCTGATGATATGGAGCCACCTTTCAAATTACCAAAATCTACCTCCTCGACAACTCAGTCTTCAGAGCCAAAGGAGAGCACCATGGTATCGGGGTCAGTCACAGGTGCTTTGGTGCCGACTTCTGATCCTTTGGAAATAGCAGTTGACTCTACTGCTCAGAGCCAGTTTGTAGAATCCCTACAGGTCTCCTTGCTAATCAAGTCTCCAGTGCCTGCTAGGTCGAGATCCCCTACTTTATCTTCCAGATCTTCCAGGAGCCCTACAGAAGAAGATGTGGAGAGGGTATTACTGAGACTCCTGAAGTCGTCTGCTCTGCCTAAAGTTTTGTTGGCTCCGACCCAGTTGGGTCTGGAGCCACTCGAGCCAATTTTGCCCTTGTCTGTGATTCCTCCTCTGAGCCATGTTGACCTTTCGGAGCCAGAGTGCTTGTTATCAATGGAGGAACCCTCAGTTCCGGGTCCCCTTGCTGCTGCATTAGAGCCGAGTTCGGCTCTGACACGCTCTGCTCCGTCCGTCATGACCAGGGACCAAAGCTCTTCTGTTGGTGCCGATGGGGAGGGTTTGAATCGATCTTCTTCGGTTCCGAGCCTTCCTCTCGCTGCTTCTGCCAGGGTGAGCTCGGACCCTGCATCTATCTCGGAGCCGATGGTTCTGGCTCCAGCGTCAACCTTTGTCTCTTCAGAGTGGGGGAGGTCTTCAGAGCCGAAGAGGTCGGCTTTTGAGGTGATGAGGAGCATGCTGTCTCAATCTACAGCCCCTGCCAGTGGTACAAGCACTCTTCCCCCCAGGGCTCCCACTTCAGTCTCAGTACCTACTCTCTCCGGAGACAGCAGACACTTGGAGCCTCAGGAGCCACTGGCTGTGGTCCCCACTCTTCCGAGGCTTCCACAGAAGGTCCTTTTTGAGGAGCCCCCTTGGAAGAGGGTATGCAAGAGGAAGCATATTGACACCCAGGATGAGTCTTAGATATTGGACACTGACCTCGAGGAGTTGGAAGGGTCCCCCAAGTTGTCCTCTGATGATGTCTCCTTTGTGGACATCCTGGAGATCCTTAAATAGAGGTGTGACTGGCCCACTGTCAACCCTTCTGATGAGGAGTCAGTGTACCTGAAGGCTTTCATGTCTCAACCCTCTGCCACTTGGATGTCTCCACCTTTCGATGAACTAATGGATCTGGTTAGTCAGAAGGTGTGGGATATTCCTGATGCCGTGGAGCCAGTTTCCAGGAGACCAAATAAGTTCCTGTCTGTCCCTTCTGGAAAGGGGTTCTTGTCTAAGGGCATTCCCATAGATGCCATGGTGATGGCGGCGGCCACGAAGAAGGAGTTGGTGGAGACTTCTTCCTGTGTTCATCCACCAAACAAGGAGTCTCGACAGATGGACAGATTTGGGAAGCGTGTATTTAGTTCAGTGACATTTACACTCTGATCTCTGAAATATCTTACCCACTTCACGAGGTTGCAGAGGAATCTCCTCAAGGAGTTAGGAGATTCCATACAGGGTGCTTGTCCTGAGGGAATCCCTGATAGGATCTCTGCTCAGTTGTCCACCCTAAATTCTGTAGTTAACTCCTCCATGCGGCTTATCTCCCATGCGGCTGATGAGGTGAGCGGAGCAGCGGTTTCTGGAGTTGCCCTTAGGCGCCACTCCTGGATGCGCTTGTGTAATTTTGTGGAGCGTTCAAGTCCACCTTCACCAATGCCCCGTTTGATGGTTCCTCCTTGTTTGGTCCAAAGGTGAAAGAAACATTCACTCAGTGTGAGCAGGAAGGAAAGACTCTCTGCCATGGGAGTCCATTTTACCGTTCCCTCTCGACCACTGACGTCACCACACCCATTGACTACAGAGTCTTGTGTACAGAGAGATACAAAGTCATAAAATATCAGGATTTGCAGGCAGAAATGAGAGCAGTATGAAAGAAAGATACCCAGACAATTCCAATTGTAGTAGGAGCAACTGGTCTTATAAAAAAGAATCTACAATTGTATTTAGATATGTTACCAATACATGTAACCTTGTACAAATTGCAGAAGGAGTCATTACTGGGCACTTTGCAGGTGCAGTGAAGAGCACTTCTGGCTGACATCAAAGACTGAAACAATACTAATTTCCTGAACTTTAATTGTACGTTGACTTAGGAATGGGGTCCATTCCAGTCATGGCATTAGAAACCTAAAAGACTTGGAGAAATTAAAACAGAGATATGGCTGGCAGTCCAGTAATCCTTCTCCTGAGGAGTCAGTGTACCTGGTGACCTTCAGAACCCAACCATCTACCACCTGGGCCACTCTGCTCACTAATGAGCTCATAGAACTGATCTCACAGCGGGTGTAGGAGAGCCCAGATGCTATTGTACCAACTCCCCGGAGGCCAAAGAAGATAATTACAGCATCAGCCAACAAAACTTTTTGGACAAAAGGGGTTGCAGTAGATGCCATTGTGGTGGTGGCAGCTACATAAAAGGAATTATCGGAGGCGAGTTCCACTATTTATCCTTCGAATAATGATTCCAGGACGATGGATAGATGGAAGTAAATCTTTTCTTCAGTGACTTTGCCTTGCAATCACTGAATTACCTTTTCCATTTCACTAGGTTACAAAGGGATCTGATCAAGGAGCTCTCAGATACCCTTGAAGGAACCATAGCTGAGGGAGTGTGAGAGAAGGTTGCTTCCCAACTGGCAACCCTACATTCTATAGCTAACTCTTCCATGAGGCTCATCGCTCATGCAGCTGAAGAAACGAGTAGAGCAGTAAATTCTGGCATACCAATGAGGAGGCATACCTGATTGCACCTGTGTGTCTTCTTCCATCAACGCCCTGTTTGATAGAATGCCCCTTTTTTGGTCCCAAGGTCAAAAACATGTTATCCAGGTGTGAGAAAATAACTCTTTCTGCTGTGGGCATACATTTTTACACCTCTCAGAGACCTTACCCTAAAGGTCAGAGAGGAGGTGACAAGGTATGGTTCAGGAAATCACAGGGTCTTGACACAACACATGTGGAGAGAGTTTCCCCAGGGGCAGAAGGGGGAACAATTCTGGAAAACGCCACCCTCGTGGCAGAGGAGGCCTGCAGAACCAAGTGTCTAGAGAGCCTTTCTTTGGTAGACCCTTCCTGTGCTCCTGAAAGGAGGACTGATTGCCCACCTCTGTTGGTAATCGAGGGTCAGCTATCTCTGCACTGGAGAGCCTGGCAAAAAATAACCACTGATTTACAGGTGCAGAGGATAATATCCAGAGGACATCTAATTCCATTTTCCCAAGACCCTCCCCCCGAACAGTAGTATCCAATATGTCCCACCCAGTCAAAGGGATCACACAGTTATCTAAATTCAGAAACTGCTGAGCAAAAGAGTTATCCAATTGGTCCCTCCAGAGCAAAGAAGATTCAGAACTTACTCAAGGTTCCTTTCAGTTCCAAAGAAAACGGAACTGGAGACCAGTTCTGGATCTCAGCCGGCTAAACAAGTCAGTTTGACACCACAAGTTGCGAGTGGTCATGGTATAGTCCATATTTCCTTTCTTGGAACAAGATGTGCTCCATAGACCTTCAGGATGCGTACTACAGGGTCTACTTTGAAACATCTAAAACCTGTAACATCTAATTTCATAACATCTAACACTACAAATCACAAGAAAATAACATCTGCTCCACATATAATGACACCAAACTACCAAACACACTTTTTGCTATGTTTCTGCAGGGGGGCAAGCCCCCCCTGCACCCCCACGTGGGGGGCTGTGCCCCCACACCCCCCCGTAAATTAAATATACCAACTTCAAGATCGAACTGCAATAGGAAAAAGTTAATTTCTAACCCCACTCTATCAAGCCCCCTACATAAACGTAGTAAAAGTGTGTTTGGTAGTTTGGTGTCATTATATGTCGTTGTATGTGGAGCGGATGTTATTTTCATGTGATTTGTACTGTTAGATGTTATGAAATTCAATGTTATGGGTTTTAGATGTTTTGAAGGGACCCGTACTACCACATACAAATGGACAGGCAATCCAGAAGGTATTTACGCTTCTAGCTGGGAGCCAGTCATTTGCAGTTCAGATCACTGCCCTTTGGTCTTACCACAGCCTCCAGTGTGTTAAGCAAATGCACGGCAGTGGTAGTGTCTCACTTGAAATGACAAGGATTCCATGTGTTTCCCGATTTGCACTGGAGATCCTGACTAAAAATAACCACTGATTTGTGGGTGTACAGATACCGGTCTATACCAAGTTATTGGTATAGTCCAATAACTTGCCTTCCAACCACGTATGAACTGTACACTGGAATTGATGCCAACAGAGTTTATAGTCATTTAAGAAAACTCATTCATGGCAATAGAACAAAAGGGCAATAAGGGAAAGTCATATGAAACAAAGGATCATCTGTTGCTAAATAAAATCATAAAGGAGAACTGTAAAAAGGAGAAGAATCTAAGTATGGCATGGACTGACAAAAAATTATTTGATAGTATCCCACATTCATGGATAAAAGAGTGCTTAAAAATGTATGAGATACTTCCTACACTGATCAACTACATTACAGTGACCATGAAATAGTGGCAGACCACTTTGCAATTTAACCATGATAAAGGACAAATTATTATCCCAGGTATAAAAATCCAAAGGGGATATTCCAGGGTGACTCCCTGTCACCTCTGCTATTCTGTCTTGCCTTAACCCATTAAACTGTCCATTTAACAGATTAGTCCATGGCTATAATTTGGCTCCTAGAAAACAAACTGTAAAGACTTCTCATCTTCTCTTTGTCAATGATTTAAAACTGTATAGCTCATCAGATGAGGAACTGAAAGCACAACTACAAGTAGTCAAAACGTTTTCAGATTATATAAGAATGTCATTTTGTCTTGATAAGTGTGCAAAAGCAACCTTTAAAGCAGGAAAACTGCAGCACCAAGAAAACATCAGTTTGGGGCAAGAATGTGATATAAAAGAACTTGAGCAAGAGGGCGAAATGATGAAGGATCAACAATAAAACATGAACAAGTATGAATAAAACTTAGTGGGGAATATTTTAGAAGACTTACATTAATCCTGAAAACAGCTTTGACACCTTGGAACAAAATTCAAGCTATAAACCAATTTGCTCTTCGTATCCTAACTTACAGTTTTAGGGTGATTGACTGGCCCCAAAATATGTTGGATAGACTAGACAGGAAAACAAGAAGGATGCTTCATGCTCACCAAATGATTTATAAAAATCAGTGCATACCAAGATTATATATTCCCCATACCAAAGGAGGTATGGGCCTCCTTGAAACTGATTACATATATAGATCTGCAGTCGTGGGACTGCACACATATTTTCTGACCTCACAAGTCCCAAACATAGTGAAAGTTTTGAAACATGAAGAGAATAAATCCAATATGACTTCCCTGCTTAGTTTAACATATCGACATCAAGCAGGAATGGAAATCAAACCAGAAGTAGATAAAAATCAGGCAGCAACTGAATGTGCCAAAAAGCAAAAGAAAGACTATAAGGTGAAGGATCAGATGAGATGGCAAGAAATGTAGAAAATGCATAAATATAGTTGTAAGTATAGAAAACTTCTTGAAGAACCTCATGTTGATCAAGGTTGAATGCAGGAATGGTTAAGGAGAGGCGAATTCAAACCAAAAGATGAAAGGTTAATATTGGTGGCCCAAGATAGTGGGCGACGCAAATGCTGGTTTGCAAAGTCCATTGAATATGTGGGAGAAACAGACAAATGTAGGTTTTGTAAAACAGAATTGGAAACAGTCACACATCTCATTGCTGGGTGTGACATACTAATTGCAGAAGGACTGTATACTGAATGGCATATTAATGTGGAAAGACTGTTGCACTGGGGATTGTGTAAACATTATGGTATTGAAGTAACTGAAAAATACTGGAAACATGAGCCACACAGCATCATAGAAAAGGAAGTCTACATCACATGGGATCAGCCATTACCAACAGTTCAAAAGATAGATGCTTGAAAACCAGATATAGTGGTCCATGAAATGAAGACAAAAGTGGCATTGATCATCGAAATCGCTACACCCAGTGACTACAGTGTCTTGCGTACGGAGAGACACAAAGTCATAAAATATCAGGAATTGCAGGCAGAAATTAGATCATTGTGGAAAAAAGCAACCCAGACAGTTCCAATAGTAGTAGGAGCAACGGCTCTTATAAAAAGTAATCTACAATTGTATTTAGATATGTTACCAATACATGTAACTCCATACGAATTGCGGAAGGAGTCATTACTGGGCACATTACGGATGCTGTGAAGAGGACTTTTGGCTGACATCAAAGATTGAAACAATACTAAATTCATGAACTTTAATTGTACTTTGACTTAGGAATGGGGTCCACTCCTGCCATGGTAATAGAAACCCACAAGACTTGGAGAAATTAAAAATAAACCAGAGGTGGCTGGCAGTCCAGTAATCCTTCACCTGAGGAGCTGGTCTACATTGGTGACCTTCTGATCTCGACAGCCTACCACCTGGGCGACTCTGACCTATGATGAGCTCATAGAATTGATCTTTTGGGGGCATGGGAGAGCCCCGATTCCATTGAACCAACTCTCCAGAGACCAAACAAGATTATTACAGCACCAGCCAACAAAACGTTTTGGACAAAAGGGGTTGCAGTAGATGCCATGGTGGTGGCAGCAGCTACAAAAAGGACCTATCCGCAGATAATTCCACTATTCATTCTCTGAATAAGGATTCCAGGATGATAGATAGACACAGAAAGTGAGTCTTTTCTTCACCGATGTTTGCCTTGCAATCGCTGAATTACCTTGCCCATTTCACTAGGTTACAAAGGGATCTGATCAAGGAGCTCTCAGACAACCTTGAAGGAGCTGTAGCTGCGGGAGTCTGAGATAAGGTTGCTTCCCAGCTGGCAACCCTAGATTCTGTAGATAACTCTTCCATGAGGCTCATTGCTCATGCAGCTGAAGGAACAAGTAGAGTGGGGGGTTCTGGCATATCGATGAGGAGGCATGCCTGGATGCACCTGTGTGACTTTGCTGAGCAATATATGTCTTCTTCCATAAAATGCCCCATTTGACAGAATGTCCCTTTTTTGATCCCAAGGTCAAAGATATGTTATTTACATGTGAAAAAGAGGGTAAGATCCTTTCTGACATGGATATATGTTTTTTTGTCCCTCAGAGACCTTACCGTAAAAGTCAGAGAGGAGGTGGCAAAATATGATTCAAGAAATCACAAGGGTCTTACCAAGACACACATTGAGTGAGAGTTCCCCCAGGGCCAGGGGGGAACAATTCTGGAAGACACCACCCTAGTAGCAGAGGAGGCCCCCCCAAAAAAGGGTTTAGAGCGCCTTTCCTTGGGAGGCCCTTTCTGCACTCTTGAAAGGAGGCCCAATTGCCTGCCTATGAAGGCAGTTGGGAGTTGACTATCTCTGCACTGGAGACCCTGGCTAGAAACAACCACTGATTTACGGATGGAGAGGATAATATCCAGAGGACATCTAATTTCATTTTCCCAAGATGCTCCCCAAAACAGAAGAATCCCAGACATCCCTCCCAGTCATAGCTATCACTGATGGACAAAAGAATCGTCCAAGAGGTCCCCCAGATCAAAGAGGATTTGGAATTTACTCAAAGTTCTTTTTAGTTCCAAAGAAAATGGGACTGGAGACCAATTATGGCTGTGGCAGTCTAAAGTCAGTTCAACGCCACAAGTTCTAAATGGTCATGGAACAGTCCATACTTCTTTTCTTGGAATAAGATGACTGGATGTGCTCCATAGACCTTCAGGATGCATACTATCATATAAAAATGTTTAGGCAGTCCAAAAGTTATTTACGCTTCTGGCTGGGTGCCAGTCATTTCCAGTTCAGAGAGCTGCCCTTTGGTCTCACCACAGCCCCCCAGAGTATTCATCAAATACATGACAGTGGTAGCAGCTCACTTGAGATAACAAGGATTCCATGTCTATTTGGACTTCTGGCTCATTTCCGCCCCAACCGGGCATCTATTTATTCGGGCAAGAGACTGTTATCCAGATTTGTACAGAGCTAGGCTTAACAATAAATTGTGAAAAGTTACAGTTGGACCACACTCAAACACTGGAGTTCATAGGAGCAATTTTGGACACATATCAGTCGGTGGCAAGACTTCTGCAATCCAGGGTGCTAACAGTCAGGTGTGAAACACACAAACTGCTTCATAACAGGAAGATAGCCACCTGTCATGTCATTACAGGCTTTAGGCTCAATGGCAGCTTCTATAGCCTTAGTCCCGCTGGCGAGATTTTACATCTGAATACTACATTGGCTTCTGGCCTCACAATGGTCAATTTTCCAGCAACCGATATCTTACCAGATGCTCATTCAGAACACCTGTAGAACAGCCCTGTCATGGTGGATTCATTCAGATCAGGTAACGCAGAGCCGACCCATTGTTCTCCCACAGCCTTGGGTCACGGTGACCACGGATGCTACCCAGATTGGTTGGGGGGGGGGGGCATTATCCTGTGAAGACGGGTCAAGGCACCTGGTCCCAAATTTGGCCAATTTACACATAAACGTCCTAGAGATGACTTCAGTGCTACTAGCATTGCAGACTTTTCAGCTGCTCTTCCTCTGGGGACAGTGGAGATTCAATCAGACAACATGTCTGTAGTCTGATATATAAACAAACAAGGAGGAATCAGATTATACCTCCTGTGTCGAGAAGTACTAAGACTGTGGCAGTGGGCTACCTCATCCAACTGCTTTCTAGCAGTAACACGCATTCTGGGAAAGTCCAGCTTGATAGCGGACAAATTTAGCATATCCATTCATAAAGCTCACTAGAGTGCTCCCTCAATCTTTGCATCTCCTCTGAACAACAAATGCAGCAGCTACTGTGCTCTAATTCCCACAACTACGGAGTCCCCAAAGGGACACTCTCATACACAATTGGCCTCCTGGATTCCTTTATGCCTTTCCCCCTACCTCCTTGATCCCCAAATTTCTCCAGAGAGCAAACAGGTTGAAGAAAACAGTAATCGTCATTGCTTGTTTTGGCCTTGACAAATTTTGTTTCCCTTCCTTTGGCCTCATTTATGGGAAGAGCCCTAGATTCTGGAAACCTACTCCAGACCTTCTGTCACACCTGACAGGAATGATTCAACCCAACATGTCCAACTTCAGGCTGATGACTTGGTTCTCCAATTCCATTTATAGCCACAAAACCTATGCTCTCCTTCCAGTTCGTCATATTTTGATATCATCCTATAAGCAATCCACTCAAAAGCTGTATAAGAGCAAATGGAGGAGGTTTGTTACCTGGGCTCAACAACAGGATATAGATCCCTGCACATCTCCTTTTCACTCCGATTTAGAATTTTTGGCTCACCTTTTTTTGACAATGGAGCAGCGGCCTCTACTATCAAAGTGCAAATAACAGTTATCTCTGTTTTTCACATTGGGAATGATAACTTCTCTCTGATTTCCAACAAGCTTTGCAAGACCTTCTTGAAAGGGACTTTATTACTAAGGCCACTGCACAAAGATCCCTCTCCTCTTTGGGACCTTAACTTGATGATACATTTTATAGTTCAACCCTCGTTTGAACCTGCAGAGACACATGATATGAATTTTTTGTCTTGGAAGACCATTTTCCTAGTAGCCATTACTTCGGCTAGAAGAATATCAGAAATTCAGGCCTTATCCTTCCTGCCTCCATGCCTGATTTTCCATAAAGACAGGCTTTCCTTGTGCATCAACCCTTCCTTTTTATCTAAAGTTGTTTCTTAGACTAATATCAATCAAAAACCACAAGAAACAATACAAACTAGTTAAAACAAAAAAACAGCCAGCGATGCCAAACAGTCCATTTATTAGTGAGCACTTTCGAAGGAGTCAGTGCCCCAACTTTTTCAGACAAAAAAGACAATGAATCAAGCATTTAAATAGATGGTCAATCAACATATTCAATTATTCAATGATTGTTTTTCAAATAGTTCAGCACTACCATCCCTCTGCATTTCAACATTTACAAAACTGTCGTAAAATTAATATTAACTAAAGCAAAACTAATATCAATCAAACCATTAACTTGCCTGTCTTCTTTCTTAACTTCATTAATAAAAGTGAATATGTACTGCATCTATTGGATGTCTGTATACAATTATGTTTTTATCTGCACAGGACAAAAGAATTTAGGAAGGCAGATCAATTGTTCATTACTTTCTCTGGTCCTAGAAAAGGCCTACCAGTGTCCAAGGTTACTCTAGCGAAATGGCTGTCTGATTGCATTGTGTTTGTATATGCCAGACAGGGTGTAGCTCTTCCCAGACCTGTCCAGGTTCATTCAGCCAGGGCCATGGCCACTTCACCAGTTTTTCAGAGTAATGCATCCATGGATGAGGTTTGTGCAGTGGCCACTTGGTCAAATCACCATACCTTTATCACTCATTACTAGTTAGATTTGGTCTCCAGGGGAAGATCCTCCTTTGGTTCGATGGTTCTGAGGAATATTCTTCTGCGAGTCCACCCAGGATGAAGGTAGCTGGGGACTCTGTCCCATATGTGAGGACAAAATGAAAAATTGACAATATCAGATAAAGAAGTTATGTGCTTACCATAACGTTCCATCTGTATTGTCGATGTTTTCATTTCTCCTCACAACCTCTCCCTCCAAGCCCCCAATCTTTTGTTTCTGGTAGAACGGGAAGTATAATTTATGGCTCTTTTTATCTTCTCCACACTCCAGAAATGGTCTCTTTACAATTACATTAATTTCATATACAAATGTCTTTCTATATTTTTCCTTTTGGGAGTAATCCTAGCAAACAAAATCTTAGGTAACAGGGAGAGGTGCATTGTGAGTAAGGGAAGGTGGCCAAGAGATTTTTGGTTACTGTGAGCTTAGTATTGGCTGGTTCGGATCTGAGCCCATATGTGAGGAGAAATGAAAAATTGACAGTACAGATAAAACATTATAGTAAGTACATAACTTCTTTTTTTTACCGAACCCAATAGCCACAGTGACTACTGATGCTTCTCAACTAGGTGGGAGGGGGGCATTTCTTGGGAAGAACTGCCCAACGCATGTGGTCCCTCCAAGAGACAAACTTGCATATTAGTGCCCTAGAGATGAGAGCAGTCCTTTTAGCATTGCAGGTATTTCAAGATACTCTTTGCTTGGGAACTATTGCATTTCAGACTAACAACATGTTTGTAGTCTGGTACATCAAGTAAGGAGGAACTCAATCTTATCCCCTTTGCAGAGAAGCCATCAGGATTTGGGAATGGGCAACCTTGTCAAACCACTTTCTAATTGTGATACACATTCTGGGAAAAACCAGTGTGCTTGTGGACAAAGTAAGCAGATCCATTCTCATGCCTCCTGAGTGGTCTTTCAATCAGTCAGTAGAGAATATGATCTTCAGGTGTTGGGGCCAACCTTGCTGCGACCTAATTGCCACCCATCTCAACAACAAGTGCAGCAAGTATTTCGCTCTGATCCCCCCTCGGGGGGAGTCACCGAGACATGGTGGTGTTCATACTCGGCCCTCAGGTCTTCTTAATGCGTATCCTCCTCTTCCCCTGATTCCAAGTTTTTTGCAGAAAGCAAGAAAGCTGAAGTGCTCAGTAATCCTCATTGCCCCCTTCTGGTCTCAGCAAGTATAGTTCCCCTTTCTACAGTGTCATCTTCGCTGTCCTCCATGGATACTGGAGCCTACTCAGGATCTCCTTTCTCACCTATCAGGGATTCAACAACCCAAAATTCAGGCCCTTAAGCTGACTGCATGGTTTCAACACTAGTAATAATTGGACAGTCCAGGCTGTCTTCCCCCAGTATGTAACATTATTTTGGTTTCTCAAAAAGATTCTACCAAAAAAGCTTATAAAATTATGGAAACAGTTCTCTATTTGGGCATCAGATAAGGAAATTGATCCTTTTTCTGTACCAATTTCTGCTCTTCTTCATTTTTTGACAACTCTTTTCAAAAATGGGGCTAGTATCTCTACAATTAAACTTCAGTTGGCAGCAATGTCAAATTTCCACACAGGAAATAAATATTTTTCCTTGGGTTCTTCTAGATTGTGTAAAGCTTTTATGAAAGGCATATTCACCACAACTGACTGACATTGCATGTATAACTGAATGTACCAACTGAATTTACCTCTAGTTATCGTTTTGCATATTCTGCTATCTAGGAATATTGCTTTAATTATTGCCATTTGGGCGACTAAAACGGTTATTGATTATTTTAAGTGTGTATTTGCATAGCACTTTTAATCCTGCCACCTAACTATTGTTTGCATGTGTTGTATTTCATGATTTGATGTGAGAAGTTTGCTTTACTTGTGGACCTTCCTACTGCACAGCTGCTCTGCCTCCATTTTTCTCTACCTGTCTGCATAATTCTCTCTCCCTCAGCCTACACTCATTCCCTTTCTCCCTTTTCCTCCTCCTCCTACACTACACTGTAGGACTACCCTCCTCTACTCCGAACTGACCTCTCCCTGCACTTTCCTTCTTCCTATTTTCCCCCTACTCCCATTTCAACAATTGCTTTTCTTTCTCTCCTTTTCAGCTGCACCCTCGGGTGTTCTCCCTCCTTTATTACTTAGCCTGCTTGATCAACGCTAAATATACAGCGACTTTGTCTCCCCATTGCTAAGGAGACTCAGTGTATGTTACAGTCTTAAATATGTTTTTCTAGTTACTTTCTAAACTTGAGCAGCATTCTACCTCGGTGTGCTTGGAAGCAGCCTACCGCAGGCCATTGTATTTTGCCCCCCCACCTCGGTTTACAATCTACTCCCCTCTCTGCCTCTATTTAACTTTCTAAACCTAACTTTACAGTGGCACCTCTTTTACTCTGTATACCTCCCTCCTTTCTCCATTAGGTGGCAGCATACACCTGATAAAAAAAAACTGCAATAAACCTTTTGCCCTGCTCCACTAATTTACTCTGCCTAAAAGTGTCTCTGCCCTACTCTAAGGAATCAGTGGAATTACCACTACACACTCATGCACATTCTTTAAAGAGTGTATCCTAACCAAACTTAAAGTCCAAAGTTAGTAACTGGAAAACCAAAGTTTGTAACCACAATACCTGCACCCTAGCAGTAGCTCTCCTTTTCCAGCCGCAGGTCACTGATTGATTATTTTCTGATCCTTCTCGCCTTCTTGACTCTTCCCACTACGTTCGCCCTGTGGGTGCACTCTGCTCCCCTACCCTGCCCCAAAATCTCACCTGCCCCCAGTGCTCCTACATTTATTCTTCTCCTAAAATCCTTCCCTCTCCTCCAACCAATCCTCACACGCCTTTTCCCCACCCCTCCTCCAACCTACCTGACTCTCACTACCACTCCACCTCCTCCTAATTTCCCATTACCCTCCTCTCTGTCACTTCTGACTGACTCCAACTACCATGCTCACCCTTCCTCCTAAAATCCTTATCTCTACATCCATCCTCATCCTTCTATTACCTCTTTACCATGCCACCTCCTATACGGATTTCCATTTACACCCACCACCTCTTCCTCCCCACTGCCACTTCACAGCCCACTTCCGCAACATCTCTGCTTCTTTAGTTCCCTCCCACCCTATCCTTCTCTTAAAAGTAGAACTTTTCCCAAGCACTACTACAAACCTAAACCAATTCGCTACCAGCCACTTCTATCTAAGTACAAACCTAAAAAACTATTTCCCCATCTCACTTAACTTTGCTTAGCCAGCGACATTCACCACAATCCAGGACCAAACTTCTCTCCAACAAACCACCCCTGCACCAACAACAAATCCACCAGTAGATACCTCAAATTCCTCACCATCAGCGCCCCAAGCTTAAAAAATAAATTAACCCTCTTTTATGCCTGGCTTAATCACAGCTTACCTGACATTGTAGCCATCACTGAAACCCAGCTAAAACCTCACATAAGTGACTCTGAATTCCTTCTCCCCAGATTTCAATCTCTCCGATCTGACCGCCTAAGTAGAAGAGGTGGTGGTGTAGCTTTAATCTACTCCAACCACTTGTCCATCACTCCTTACCCTAATCCCATCCCTTCTTTCAATAATGCTGAACTTGTAACTGGTCTACTAAAAATAAGCAACCATAAAAGCATCTGCATCATTTCCCTCTATATTCCTCCTGGTAACAACGCCGATACCCTGGAAGACATCCTCTTCTGGACCTCCTCTAATATTAAGCTAGAAACCTACATTATGGGAGATGTAAATATTGACTGGGAAAAAATCATTAACCCTAATCCCACCATATAACAATCAATCTATTTAACTTCACTCAACTTACTAACTCAATTACTAGACCTAACAAAACCAACCCCCCAGGTTCCATACTTGACTGGATCTTAGTATCTCATCCTAACAAAGTTATAAAATCTGGTGTCATTCCTGACCCATTAGGAGACCACCTCCCTGCCTTCACCCTTTGAGCTACACCCATTTCCCCACACTCTCACCAGTACATTCATACTCATAACCTATCTAACTTTAACCCTACTACTTTCCCTGACTCCCTTAAGCTAACTAACTGGAACCCCCTAAAAACTCTACCATTAGACGCAACCGTTGACTATTTCAATTCGTAACTGTCCTAAACTCCCTAGCTCTAATAAGAACAAAAAGAATCAAAACAAAGACCGCCCCATGGCTCACCAAAGATATCAAAAAGATTATGCTACAAAGAGATAAAACCTGGAAACTTACCTCCAATATAAACAGCCAGAAATCTTACTTAAATATAAACAGCTGAGAAACCTAGCCACAAAACAAGTCATTAGAGATAAAAAGTCTTACTATATCAAACTACAAGTAAATCATGCAAAAAACTCCAAACAATTCTGGAACTATATTAATTCCCTCCTTAGGCCAGGTACAAAAAACAACCCCTGTCCCTGACACTAGCAAATTTGACCCTGAAATTGCCTCACTATTCAATACCTTCTTCACCTCTTCTACTGCTGAGCTAACCAAGACCTTTACCAACAATAACCCTCCACCTCTCCCTGCTCAAAGTCCCCCCCCCTTCTTTCGAACTCAAACCTGTCTCCACCAACCTAATAAAGAAACTTCTCTCTAAAGTAAGGCCTTGCTCCAGTGCCCCTGACAGCATTCCTTCCTCCTTCCTAAAAATAGCCTCAGATGTTATTGCTCTGCCTATCAGCATCCTGATCAATAGATCACTACTTGAATCCTATGTACCCAAATTATGGCATACTGCATTTATTCTTCCACTCCACAAGGGTGGCAAAAGCTATAATGTCTCCAGTTTCTGCCCCATAGCCATCCTTTCCCCATTCTCCAAACTTCTTGAAAAATACATCCACCTGCAGCTCTTGCCATTCCTTACCAAACACCAGCTACTCTCTCCTACCCAACACGGGGCACAGTACCAACTCTGCCCTTCTCTCCTTCTTACATTCTGTCAATTTAGCTCGTGACTCTGGTAATATGGTATCCTCTGGTCTGCTGGACTTATCTAAAGCTTTCGATACCATCTCCCATACCCACCTACTATACCATCTCTCTAATCTCAACCTTTCCCAAAAAACTCTTTCCTGGTTCTCCAGCTATCTTTCTGACAGGTCTCAAGCCATGAAATGGGGCCAGGTCACCGCCACTTTCCTTTCTACCCCCACTGGAGTAACCCAAGGTTCCATATTTGGCCCATTGTTATTCAATATCTTTATTAACGACTTACACAAAGCCATACCTAATACCAAAATTGTGCAATATGCTGACTATTACACAGTGATCTGCTGCGCCACTAACCTAACAGAGCTCCAATTTCTGACACAAACTGCCTTCTTAACCACCGAAAACTGGATGCTCCAAAATCACCTCTCACTAAATGCCAGCAAAACTAAAATCCTTCTATTCTCTCCCTCAAAATCCTCCCCTCTTGATAAAAACTCACTTCAAATTACCAGCCTTAACAACTCCACTATCGAGATCGTACCCTCCGCCAAACTTCTTGGTGTCACCACTGATGATCACTTAAAGTTTAACACTCATATCCAGCTAAACATCAAGAAAACCCACATAAAACTTGGCCTACTTTACAGAAACAACCACTTCCTCTCTCCTGCCACCAGACTAACTCTCGCCACAACCTATCTCCTTCTCTGTCTACTGTATGGCGCTCCTCTGCTCACTAATTTATCTTCCACACTTACCTCCAAACTGGAAGTATATTACAACAAAATTTCCAGATTTGCCACCAATGTCAAATCCTCCTCTCATCACTGCACCTCCCTTCACTCATTAAACTGACTTGAACTCCCCAATCAACTTGACTTTCTCCAAATCACCACAGCCCACAAATTATTGTTCCAACCCACTAACTGCTCTGCACTATCCAATATACTACAACCATATACCCCCCTCAGATCCCTTAGATCTACCCACCAAAACCTGATCAGCATTCAAAAACACAAACGCCCAGCTGGTCAGCTTCTGTTATCCTTTTCCCTAGCTAAAAAATGGAATGCTCTGCCCTCCACACTGAGGACCTATGACAACCTTAATAACTTTAAAACTCAACTTCATTCCTACCTCTATCTAAACAGGAAATGCAACTGTACTCTTCAGCCCATACCTCTCAAGCTCTCCTCCCCCTTTACTCCTGGATAACCTTCTTACCTTCCTAACCTCACTCTCAAATGTAGATTGTATATGTAACTAAACAGTAAAATCTAACTATTATGCTATATGCCTGTCTTTTTCTCCTGAACAAAACTATAATTGTTTTTTTTTTTCTTTTTTTGAATGCAACCTGTTGTTCGTACTGAGGTCTGAAGAAGCTATTTAGCGAAAGCGCTAACCGACGTCTATTATAATAAACATTTGCTTTTACTTTTTACCTTTGGGCTACGTTGGAGTATTTTGTTTGCAAGTTGAGTCTATTTGGCAACGGAACGCTGTAGCACCAACTGCTACCCCTTCATTGTTTTGCTCTAATACTACGTTTTTATTTATGTCTTTGTAATTATTCATGTAAGTAAATTTTGTGTTGTCAAGCTTTTCTCCCTGGGCCTCCACTGAAAACGGGCTCCCCGAGCCCAGTGGACCTCCCCGGTCATCAAACTGGAATAGATAAATAATATAAATAAATAAATACATTTTTCTTCTGAGACCTCCGATAAAGGCTCCCTCACCACCTTGGGATTTTACTGCGGTACTTGAAGGTTTAACACAAAAACCCTTTGAACCGTCAGACAAATCTGATCTGAAATTGCTGTTATGAAAGATGGTTTTCTTGGTAGTTATAACATTGGCAAAAAGTATATCTGAACTCCAGGCTCTTTCAGCAAAAACCCGTTACATTGTTTTTCATAAAGATAGATTTACTACAGACTAGATGTGGAAACACATGGAATTCTATTTTACCTGAGGTGGCTTCCGAGAATAACATAAACCAGTCCATTAACTTGCCAGTTTTCATTCCAAATTTTTCCAATAAAAGAGAGTACATGCTACACCTCCTTGATTTGCGCAGATAGCTACATTTTTACCTTTACAGGACAAAAGAGTTTAGAAAGTCAAACCAGCTTTTTGTATCTTTCTCTCCAAATCACCTAGGACAACCAGTTTCTAAAGTTACTGTAGATAAATGGATTACAGACTGTATCACATGGATTTACTCTCAGAAGGATATGGCATTACCAAAACCTCCCAGAGCTCATTCAGGTAGATCTGTGGGTAGTTTATCTGCCTTTTGGGCAAGAACGTCTATTGAGGACATTTGTGCCGCAGCTACATGGTCCAAGACTCAACCTTTTGTTTCATGTTACAAATTGGACATTATATTTAGAAAAAGAGGTTCTTTTGGTTCAGTATGGAATAACCTTCCATGAGGGCCACCCAAGGTCAATGTAGTTGGGGACTCTGTCCCATAAGTGAGGAAAAATGAAAAGGACAACATCAGATTTGTAAGTTATGTACTCACTATAACTAGGCATCCGTGTTGTCCATTTTCATTCTTCCTCAACTCCCCACCCATTCATTCCCCATCCTTTTTTCTTCTGGAAGGACATATTGGACTGTGTTTGGAACCTACAGTTCCAGGTTTGCACCCTGCCTTTTCTATCTGGCTATATCTGTTTCTCTTCTATTATTGGAAAGGCTTAGATTAAAGAGGTTAAACAGGGGGTCAGGTGGGCCATATTTGGTACTGATAATCAGAAAACCTGTTATATTATCTGTGTCCATTGATGAATGTCTTTTCTGTGTTCCACTTCTTAGTCCTTAGTCCTCAAAACTATTCACGGGTATTTGAATTCTTTCAAGTTTTATATTGAAAATAAATGTCTCTCAGCTTTGGATTCCCTCATCAGCCTAGAAAAAAGTAAGGAGTTGAAAGAAGACACAAAATTGCCTGAAATATCTACTTCCTTCAGTCAGTCAGGGTCAGATGTCTCCACTGAGGCACTTTGATCATCACTCTGATCATCAAGCTACTATACCTGTTACCACTGTCAGGATCCTTCAGGATGCTAATAAGGCATAGAGTTTCAGCATAACTCTATTGAACGGATGACTGATTATATCATGGAGAGAAAGTCAATTCCTGAAAGTTTTGTCCAGAAAGACATACCAACAGGCCTAATGGAGGTACATCTGGCATCTTCTCCTTCTCATACTGTTTCCTTGAAGACTGTGAAGAAAAGAAAACTGAAAACTAAACATTTTTTTTCCTCTAGCTACATCTGCTCTTTCTCCTATTTTTCCTCAGCAGGAGTTGTATAACTGCTCTCAAGAGGTTTTTAAAGCTCTTATGAAATCATGATATCCACAATTTCCTTTCCCCTCTGTTTTCACTTCCCAAAGCAAAGAGGGAGTCTTCTCCTGAAAAAGAGCTTTCTTCGGAATTTGAATGTGAAGCTCTAGGTTATCCTCATACTGACTCGCCTATAGGCTACGAGTCTGAAGAAGATGACACCATCACATGCACTCATTAAAGTGCTCAGCACGAACCATACTAAAAAGGCCATTCTCCCACGACATACCCATTTGCATTTCACAGACATATTGGCCACAACGAGGTGAGATCTCATTATGGGATAATTTGCATGTCTATAAATCACATGTACTACCACAACATGTGTAGGCAGTGGTATTCTCTCCCCAGTCAGTATGCCCCCCCCCACACACAAGTACCTTCAGTACAAACACAGACACACTGACATGCGCACACACAAACACACACCAGTCCCTAACTTGTCTGACCGTATGTTTTCTCCACCCCAGTAGTATTTGAAATGCCATTATGGAACTTATCTATAATGCCTAGTGACTAGTGCATCTCCCCAACTCTGATCCCTGTATTGTTGTTAGTGCCATTACAGCACTTCAAAAATATTCCTTGATGTCTAGCACATCCCCCCACCCCCCTGATCCCCATACTGCCATTGGTACCATTCTGGCACTTTTATAGTGGGGATGACGGCCAAGCAATTATTTTGAAAAACGTAGCCATGTAGATGCTTTCTTGGAGATGATTCTGATGAGAGAGCACATAGCTATTTAACATATGGATCTGATGTTGTCCTTTACATTCTTACTCACTGATGGGTTACCGATCAAACCCTTGGATCCAACTCTGCTGCATTCACAAGAATAAGGATCTGAATCTCAAGCTTTTCCCTCTACTCATAATGCCCTACTCTAATCCCAACTCCTCAGCTGTCATTTGCTGCCATATTAACAAGATTGTCGGACTGAATCTCAAGTGTGAGAATATTATTATTGCATTTGTTCTACTGTGTTTCTCTAAACTTTTGAATCCCGGTTATATTACAGTTAATTTTCTCTTCCTTCCTTCTCTGTTACTAATGTATTTTGCTGGCGTTAGGAGTTTTTTTCTTCTAGTCTTCTCAGGGCCTTCGGCCCTTCTCTCTTGGCTCTATTTAACTGTTCAATTGTTTAAAAAAATGTGTGCGTTTTTCTTTTCTGGATAAATAGCTTTTGTATAGAGTGTTAATTATTGCCTCTGGTTAAATTTCTGCTATGATTTCTCCCTGTGTGGGTGTGCCGTCTACTTTTTGCTGATGTACAGTCATTATTGTGTTTGTTTATGGACATATCTGACAAACCTGATTTTAAGAAATGCAGTTCTTGTGGGCACAGATGTTAAGATTTGCACTGGGTGTGACAAGGGTAAACAGGATTAGGAATAAGTATATTAGAGAGTCAGCCCAGGTTGGACTGTTTGGAGACAAAGCCAGAGAGGTGAGATTGTGTTGGTTTGGACGTGTGCTGAGGAAGGATGATGGGTATATTAGGAAAAGGATGCTAAAGATGAAGCTGCCAGGTAAGAGGAAAAGAGGAAGGCCTAAGATAAGGTTTATGGATGGAGAGAGGACATGCAGATGGTTAGTGTGACAGAGCAAGATGCAGAGGACAGGAAGACATGGAAACAGATGATCCACTGTGGCGACCCCTAATGGGAACAGCCAAAAGAAAAATAAGTTGTTTTGTGGGCACAAGATTCCCAACGCTGATGCCCACAAGAAGTGCATAGACTCCCTGGGACCAGAGCACCTTAATTCAGATTGTAGTCTTTGTTGTTCTTTCTATCCTCAGGCTCTATCTGACTGGAGAAATAAGCTGATAATTAAGGGTTTTTACCAGTTTCTGCTTCTTCTTCATCTTCCACTCCGGCTCAAACCCCTTCCAAGTCTCACTATGAATCAAAGAAATGGACTGTGGAAAAATCCACGAGGGCTTCATCAGACCCACCACAAAAGAATCAAAAAGCTTTGGATCTGACTGCCTAAGATCAGAATTCAGTTCAATCTCCCTTGGATCCACAAGTGTCTTTGTATCTGACAGGCATCATTAACATTGTGAGTTCGCTGGTTCCATCCACCTCCTTCTCGGATCTTATAACCCTGGATGTCCTTCTATTCCTATGTTGCAGTATTCTTGGTTTGGGACTTCCCACCTCAGGCAACCCGTACGTCGGCTCCTATACAAAAGCTTCAGCTTAGCTGTTCTAGCTGTGTGAGATGTCACATGTAAGGCCTTAAATCAGAGACCTTAAATGTGATGTCTGCACGCACAGACCTCAGAACTTTTCAGCTGCCAATGACTGACTCATCCTGTGCTTCGCTCCTTCACTACAAGACGTTTAACAGCTAAGTACCCCGTTAGGGTTTTCTTCTTTACTTTCTTGCTAAAGCTTGGCTTGTTGTAGCAATCCTTAGCTGATGTCAGCAAAAAAGGGCAAATGCCAATTGCGGGTGCCAGATACCCCAAAAGGACATGCACGATCACTGTGTTTTTTGCTTAGGCCAGGAGCACGATCACGATGCTCGCTCCATCTAACAATCTTACGTTCCTAAGACCCTTTGCAGCCATCTGGCCACTCTAAATCTCTACCTGGAAAACCAGCAGCTTCAAAAATTAGATCTTAGGATGGATCCTGTCTCGGAGGCCTCAAGTGAACCTCCACAAAAGAAGGTCAAGTTTCCTAGGCCCTCTTCCTCTGCCGCTCCACTATCAGACGCCCCACCAGCTACCAATTTAGGAGTTGAGGGATGTCCGACAGACCTATCGACTTCTACGGCAAACTTGGAGGAAGCTGCTTCACAGTCGACAACCATCACATCCGCGGAGCCAACCCAGACACCAGCTACCACCGAGGTTGAGGGGGAACCAGACACAGCTGGGCCTCTGGCCAGGATCCCTCCACCAGACAATGCAATGTTAGCCAGGCATCTGACTCCAGGCCTACTCATAAGTCTACCCCAGTCACAAAGAAACAAAAAACTAAACATCTGGCTACACCCGCAGAAGGCTTGTCAGATTGGCTGTCCTTCACCTTTTCCTTAATGCAGACCTTTCTGGCCCTTAGGGCCTCAGCCTCTTCTCCAGCTACCCTTCCTCTACTTAGCCCTAGGCCTGCTTCTGCCTCTTCCCTTCCACTACTTACCTCACAAGAGAGGGAAGAAGAGCAAGAGACTGATTATTCCTCTTCTGAGGACTCCATTTCTTGCACTTCCCAAATTATCTCCCCTCAAATTTACCAGATGATGAATATATTGAGGGAGACTCCCCTCAGAGGATATCACGTTTGGCGAAACCATCACCAAAATGAAAGAATGTTTTAAATGGGACACCTCAGAAAGCTGACACTCAAAAGAGGTATTTTGAGCTTTTACAAGTGGAATCCCCCTCCCCTTCTGCCATTCCACCTGTCATCCCTGCCTACTTAGATGCCTTTGCCTCTTCATCAGAGACAGATTCTCAGCGACCTGCCCCTAAGAGACCAGACTGCTTCTACAAGGTGCCTGGTGACAAAAAATTCTTAGTCAAACATCCCTTAGCAGATCCAGCTGTGATTGCCATCTCACCAGATAAACAATCCAGACTCATTCCATCTGTCTCTCTCTTACCTATGGACAAAGACAGCACAACAATGATTAGAATTGGAAAGAAGGTATACACCTCTTCCACATTGGCTTTTAGAGCCATGAACTATCAAACCCATATGACCAAATATGCTTTGGGCCTGGTCTCTCAAGCCACTACTCTGCTGGCTGCTACTCCTGACTGCCACACAAAAGCTGACATCTCTTCCAAACATTCTCTTGCTGCCCAAGTAGCCAGACACTCAATTAGATGCAGCTATGATACTGCAGAGGCCTCTGCATGCTCTGCAGCATCTGCCTCTGTTCTCAGGAGATACTCCTGGCTTCATCTGCAACACTTAGACTTCAAGTCTAAGATCTTAGATGCCCCTCTGGACCCTAATTTCCTGTTTGTCAAACAATCAGCAGACCTGTTTAAAAATCTGCAGGAAAAGAGCAAGGAATTGCAAGACATCAGTTATCTTTTGGTGTCCCAGTTTCCCAAATATTACAGGAATTAAAATCCAAACGAGGAGATGTAAGCGAACTAAAAAAAGAACTAGGAACCACTACAAGAGTTCGCTTCTGGAGATCCACATAAGGGAATGAGACCAAAAGTGAATATATTCCAAAATACAATATGTTTATTCAGAGCCACAAACAATAATGCTTTACACTGGAAATACGTTTTCGAGCATCTTCATCAGAAACCAAAAGGCTTAATCAATAAAAAACATTCTTATATAAACCTTGTTAATTAAAAAATTGTATAATTAGCCAATCAAAGGCTGGTAATAATAATAACATCAATTTACCAAAAACTTTTAAAAGTTATAAAATGAACTTAAAATGTTCCACAACTAGTCCACAAACCAAATAGTTGTGAATGCAAAATATAAAATATAATTTATTTTATTCTCTAAATACTCTTTTTAATTATATTATTGAAAAATTGAACAAATACATTAATAGTCTGAGGGATGTGGTCTACTGCCATCTGCTGGAAAACAAAGCCAAAAACAACACGAAAAAGGTGGTTATAGCTTGGCTGCCCTTAACTTCAATACTGGTAAAAGGGAAAGCATATAATTCAAACCTGGCCCTTTTGTTGCTTCCAAAGTAATCTGCCAGAATAATTCTCTATAGAATTAGAATTTATGAGCATTACTATGAAATTAAAAAACAAAATGTAAACAATGCCTTGTTTCATCATTCCCAAACCTGTAATCAAGCATTATTTTATTTTTTTGTTTTAGAGGTTGTTCCTAAGGAGGTTAGGGGTGGCATGTGGGAAACAAAATTAGAATATAGAGAATTATTCTGGCAGATTACTTTGGAAGCAACAAAAGGGCCAGGTTTGAATGATATGCTTTCCCTTTTACCAGTATTGACGTTAAGGGCAGCCAAGCTATAACCACCTTTTTCTTGTTTTTGGCTTTGTTTTCCAGCAGATGGCAGTAGACCACATCCCTCAGACTATTAATGTATTTGTTCAATTTTTCAATAGTATAATTAAAAAGAGAATTTAGAGAATAAAATAAATTATATTTTATATTTTGCATTCACAACTATTTGGTTTGTGGACTAGTTGTGGAACATTTTAAGTTCGTTTTATAACTTTTAAAAGTTTTTGGTAAATTGATGTTATTATTATTACCAGCCTTTGATTGGCTAATTATACAATTTTTTAATTAACAAGGTTTATATAAGAATGTTTTTTATTGATTAAGCCTTTTGGTTTCTGATGAAGACGCTCGAAAACGTATTTCCAGTGTAAAGCGTTATTGTTTGTGGCTCTGAATAAACATATCGTATTTTGGAATATATTCACTTTTGGTCTCATTCCCTTATTTGGATCTCCAGAAGCGAACTCTTGTAGTGGTTCCTATTAATTACACTGCCAAAGCCACATTTGTCAGATGAAACCCACCCTCTGCTGGACCTACTTTTTCCAGACAAAGAAGAGGAACCAGAAGGCAAACCCCTACCAGGGCAACTGCCTCTCAGACTTCCTCTAGACAGCCCTTTCAAGACGGAGGAGGCCCCAACAATATGTGACTGCCTTGCTTCCCCTTCTCACCTGCCTCTCCCACTGCCTCCCCTTTTGGAAAACCATTGCCACAGACAGATGGGTTTTGGCTATTATCCAAAAAGGATACTTCCTCTCCTGGAAAGAAAGGCCGCGCTTAAGGGGTGTCCCCTTTCCCCAAAAAAATCAACAACACCTCTTCCCACAGGTCCTGACAGATCTTTTGAACTTATGCACCATAGAACCTGTCCCCCAGGACAGGAAGGAAAGGGCTTCTACTCAAGACTTTTCCTGGTCCCCAAAAAGGATGGACCATGGAAACCTATTCTAGAACTTTCCTTCTTAAACCTGTTCTTAAAAGTGCCCACCTTCAGAATGTTGTCCCTTCCAAGTTTGCTCCCTCTCATTCCGGCCAAGGCTTTCATAGCCACACTGGACCTGAAAGAAGCCTACACACATACCCATTCTACCCTCCCACAGAAAATGTTTATGTTTCTCTGGACCCTCCTCTCATTTCCAAATTACTGCTTTGCCCTTTGGTTTGTCCACTGCCCCAAGAGTGTTCACAAAATGTCTGGCACTGGCCATTGCCTATTGCAGAGCACAGGGGATTTAGATTTATCCTTACCTAGACGACATCTTGATCCTAGCAGATTGCAAAGAAACCCTATTAATCCAGCTAGAGTTCACCATGTGCCTGCTACAAAATCTGGGGTTCACCCTCAACCTCCCAAAATCAACCTTGACACCAGAGCAAGACAAATTATTTCTGGGTTGCAGAATCAAAATGGACATAATGAAAGCCTTCCTTCCCCAGGACAAGGTCAGCTCCCTGACCTCCCATTTCAAAGCCCTGCTGTAGACCCAGATAATAACTGCAAGGCAATTCCTAATGCCAGCCACCATCCCCATGCTTTCACTAGCCAGAATTCACATGTTAAAGCTACAGTGGTAACTAAAAAATGTTTGGTCTCAACACCAACATCCTCTTGAGCAAGAAATCACTCTCCTGCCCTGCCTAAAGGCAGAAGTAACTTGGTGGATTTAGCAAGTCTAGCTCAACCCGGGCCTTCCTCTGCAGCCTCCCCTCCCAACCCAGGTTATGCATACAGATGCTTCAGACTCAGTGGGGAGCTACAATGGCATCCTACAGGATCCAAGCAAAGTGACACCCTTCCTTAAAGAACAAACAGATCAACATGAGGAAAATGACAGCAGTTCTTCTAGCACTGAAAACCTTCAGCCCTCTCCTACTACCAGGTGTTCTCCAAATAATAACAGACAACACCACAGTTATGTGGTACCTCAACAAGCAGGGGGGAACAAAAGCATACCACCTGTGCAGACCAACCTTACTGATATGGGACCTAGCCTCTCAACACAACTTGTTCCATCATGCATCCTACATCCCCTCGCAGGACAGCAAACAAGCAGACCTTCTAAGCAAGACATCCTCTCTATAGCACGAATGGATGTTGGACAGGAATGTCTTCCTAGACATTGTACACTGGTGGGGCACTCCTCAAGTAGACTTGTTTGCCTCCCCCCAGAACAGACAACTGCAGACCGTCTGCTCCAAGACCTACTCCCCTCTAGCTTGGAGAGTAGACGCTTTCAGCATTTCTTGGAAGGGAAGGTTTCTATATGCCTTTTCTCCCTTCTCACTAATTCAGAAAGTCCTCCTGAAAATCAGGAGAGACAAATCAAAAATCTTGTTGGTGACTCCCTACTGACCAGGGCAGCACTGGTTCCCCCTACTTCACAATCTAGCCAAGGGCAATCACCACAAGTTACCCCACAAGGTGGACCTTCTGACACAACAAAAGAAAACCCTCGTCCACCCACACTTGCAGATGTTGTCACTGACACTGTGGGTAATGGACTTCTAATTTTCTACAGGCACCACTACTCAGAGGACATGCTTTTAGTCATGAGGGAGGCCAGGAAACCTACTACAAGAAAATCATACGTAGTTAAATAGGAAACATTTTCAAAATGGTGTCTGGACAAGGGCAGGGATCCATGCATAGCAGATCCCCACCCTAGTTCTTGCTTATGTGTGTCAGCTAGTAAAGGGTGGACTCTCTTACTCTTCAGTGAAAGTTCACCTTTCAGCAATCTCAGCCTGCCTGCCACTAGACCTTCCCCTACTAGCCAGGCTCGACGTGAAGCTATTCTTAAAAGGGGTCTTACACATCAGCCCTCCAAGAAAGCCCATCCCACCATTCTGGGAGCTTAACTTCATTCTGGAAAAACTAACCCAGTCTCCATTTGGACCTGCTAGCACAGCTACTCTGCAAATGCGCACATGGAAGTCAGTACTGCTAGTGGTCATAACTTCAGCCAGAAGGGTGTCTAAATTACAGGCTCTAATGACAATCCCCTCATACACTACCTTCCACAAGGACAGGGTAGCACTTAGACCTAACCCTTCCTTTATGCCAAAGGAGGTCAACAATCTGTCCTTAAACCAATCTATTCATCTTCCCACCTTCTAGCCCTCTCCTACCAATGATGGTGAGAGAATACTCCACTTCCTGGATGCACATAGACAACTAAGATTTTACCTAGACAAAACAAAATCAATTAGAAAATCCAATCAACTCTTTGTTTCCTTCCACCCCAGGGCCCTGGACAAGGCAGTTTCCAAACAAACCATTGCATGTTGGATTAAATCCATTTGCCTCTGCTACTCACACTATGGCAAAAAGCTCCCACAGGGAGTCAAAGCTCACTTCACCAGGGCAGTGGCAGGCTTCAAATCATTTTTAAGAGGCCTGGACACTGCTTCCATACTGGAAGCAGCCACGTGGTCCACCATTCACACTTTCACCAAACACTACAAGTTTAACAATGTCTCCAGAGCACAGGCAGGATTTGTCAGGGCAATCCTGCAGGGCTTTATGGAATCAGCCTCTTCTACCTCCATCCTTCCTTCCAGTTAAGTTGTGGTACTCTCCCACACCAAGAATAGTGCAACAGAGGAATAGAAGGACATAGAATAGTTGTGTAAAATCTTACCATAACCATAGATGTCCTTCTCTTCCATGTTGCAGTATTCCTTCCCACCCACCAAAACTTATCCTCTTCTCTCTCTCAATCACTCATATCCTCAGGTCTCTTGGGGTCTGCACCCTATCCTGTGACCTATGCAACCACATAAGGGCTCCTTGACCCTATGACCGACATCAGTGGCTACTCCTCCTGCTGCAGCTTTAAGTTCTAAGGTCTGTGCATGCAGATGTCACATTTAAGGTCCCTGGTTTATGGCCCTGCGTGTGACTTTCCACGCAGCTACAACAGCTAAGCTGAAGCTTTTGTATAAGAGCCGACATACGGTTCACCTGAGGTGGAAAATCCCACACCAAGAATACTGCAACATGGAAGAGAAGGACATCTATGGTTATGGTAAGATTTTTACACAACTATTCTATCTGACAGCTAGGAGCCAAACACCTGAATTTGCTTTAAAGACTATTTCTCCAACTCCACCCTCTCAATTCTTTGAGACCCCTCATAAACATTCTAGACCAGCTTCCTCAGCTTCTTCGAGATCCTCTAGGAGGCTGACTTGGATAGGATGATGCAGAAGTTTCTCAGGGCTCAGACCCAGATGGGGTCTTACCAGCTTCATCCCCTCTTGAATCCATGAGTGCATCTGCCAGCCTATACAGTCTCCTTTTCCATTCTGACCAGTGGTCTTGGAGTCCCAGGATCCAAGATATCCGAGCGAGTCAACATTGGATCTGAGGAAGCCCCTTTCATTGACTCCGGTAGTTTCTCTAACCAGCTGTGCTCTGACACAGTTGAATCAGAACCGGTCTCCGATCTAGGAAGTCAGTGCCATGTCTGAGGGGTTAGGTTTGGCTCTGGCGTTGTCGGATCTGTCACTCCCTTTTGGTGCTTGGCTGTCGACAGCTCGAGTCTGATTCTCTCTGGAAGGGGTGGGTCTGTGGTTGGCCCCAACCTTTTGTCTTCAGCTCTGAGGAGGATGGGATAGGTTTCCCTGGGTCTGTCAGCTTTCCTGGTGGTAGAAAGGGCCTTCTCTTTACATAGAGAGCCATCTTCTCACATCTCTGATCCTACCCCTCACTCCTCTTTATGTCCAAGTGCTGAGCCCATCATTACTGCTCCTCTAAGTCAGCCTACCTCAGGAAGCCTTCATATTTATTCCCCAAAGGGTTGTTCCCATACTTCTGACACCTCTCCTGTGCACCCCACAGAAGAGGTACCCCAGAAGAAGACATGCAAGAGGAGGCACCTAGACTCCCTGATGGAGTCTCTCACCGAAGACATCAACTTCGATGAGGGGAAAGGATCCCCTCCATCACCACCTGATGATGTCTCCTTTGGAGACATCCTGGTAATCCTTAAACAAAAGGGTGGCTGGTCTTCCCAACCTCCATCTTCTGAGGAGTCAATGTTTCTGGAGGCTTTCAGAGTGGGCCCATCTACGTCTTGGGTGACCCCCTCCTTGGCAGATGAACTTATTGACCTACTTTCCTGCCAGGCTTGGAAGGAGATGGACACTGTAAGGCCCATCCCCAAATGCCTGGATAAATTTCTGGTCCCTCCACCAGACAGAACCCATTGTTGTAAGGGTGTCCCTGCTGATGTCATTGTTGTGCCAGCAGCCACTAAGAAGGAGCTAGCCATGCAGACCTCCTTTGTCCATCCACCGAACAGGGAGTCCAGACTGATGGACAGATTCAGAAATTGCATCTACGCCTTACTCACATTTGCACTGAGGTTGTTAAATTACCTGTCACACATTACCCACTTGCAGAGAAATTTGAACAAGGAGTTTTTAAACTCTCTCACTGAGACCATGTCAGTGGAGGACCTTAAGAAAGTTTCTCCTCAACTGGCTACTTTTTCATCTGTTGCTAATTAATTGATGAGGTTAATCTTCCAAATGGTGGAGGGTATCTCACAAGCAGACGGTTCAGGCAGAGCCATTAGGAGACATGCCTGGGTGACGCTATGCAATTTTGCAGACCCCTTCAAGCCACCTTTGTTTTTATTAATTTATTTTATTTTACATTTGTTTACCAGGTAGTGTCCAACTGGGCTGGTAGCCTGTTTTCAGCAGAGACCCGGGGAGAAAAGCTCCAGAAAAAAACAATACAGATAAAAAATACAGAAATTCCGTCAGAAAGAATAAAAATGCAATACAAATTATATGCATTAAACAAAAGACTAGATAATATTCTTACATTATAGCCACAAAAAAACCAGTGTATGAAGGTTGCAGAACTCCAATAAATATCCAAGTAAAATCCAAAAGGCTTTATTTAAATAGGAACAGATAAACGAAGTCAAATTCCAATAAAAAATGCGTTTTCGTCAACACTGTGACTTCCTCAGATACAATTGAAAAATAAATTCCAGGAGGTTTTATACATAAATTTAATACCAATCTTTCAATTAACATTCATTAATACGATGATTTTAAAGGAACAGCATCCCGCATAAAAATATATATTCACACATGAATTGCTGTTTTTCATATTTAAAGCCCTGAAATGTTGGTAATTACTAAATATAACGAGTGTAATATGTTATAAAATATTTTTAAATCTTATATCATACACTTTGAAAAAGTGTTATGTTATAAAATTGGTTATGGAGTCTTTTTAAATACAACAGGCTTTTAACTTTAGTAAAGGTTTGATCGATATGTGTTCATTTAAGCCTAGCTCCCTATAAGACTCCAATAGAATCTGCCAATAGGTTTCTCTATGTTCTAGTCTAATTTCCCAAGGTCCACCCCTGTGATCCTTAATAACAGTTTCCAATACAAAAAACTGATATTTGGCGGTAGGACATGTCATGAGGTGTCTATAAAGGGCATTCTTCAGATTATGCTTTTGCATTTCGTATATATGCTCGTAAATCCTTCTTTTAAGTGTGCGCTCTGTTTTGCCCACGTAGAAGGCAGGGCATATTAAACAGATAGCCAAATAAACCACCCCATGACTGTTACAATTGGAAAACTTAGTGGACCTAATGGATTTGTTTCTAGCTACCAAGAAGAGTTCTTCATGATGTGCCACATATTGGCATTGCGTGCAAGAACCACATCTATAAGTACCTGGACGTTTATTAGAATTATTATGTAACTGAGAAGGCTGTTCCAACAGGTTTTTAATATTTCTGCCCCTTTTAAATACTGTCCTCACATTTTTATCACTGAGATGTTCCAGATCCGTGAATTCACTGAAGTTGTCCCATTCATTTTTTATGATATTCCTAATTACTCCCGAGTTGGCACTATACTCTGTAATAAAAGCTTTGTTAAAATCAGACTTAGGTTCAGTAGTATCACTAGTACTAAATGTATCTCCTGAACCCAAAATAGGCTTATACTGTCCGTTTCTACCTAAGTCCACTTCTTCCCTAACATGGGCGATGAATTCATAAGGGTAGCCCCTTTCTTGAAACATCTGGAATAATTTATAGCATTCAGATTTATAATCATCTTCCTCTGATGTCATACGGGACAATCTAATTGTCCCTTAACTATTCCTCTCTTTTGATATAATGGGTGACTGCTGTTGAAATGAATATAACTATTGGAAAAGGTGGGTTTCCTATAGATGTTAGATCTAAATTTTCCTGATTCTATACTAAATGAAACATCTAGGTACTCCACCTTTCCTTCCTGTATTTGATGAGTGAAGGTTAAAAAAGAAGTAGTAGAAGCCAGATATTCCATGAATGGAGTAATATTATTATCAGGACCGTTCCAAAAAATGCAAATGTCATCCAGAAATCTGAAATAGGCTACCCAGTGTTCCTTAAAGTCGCAATTGAATACGTATTTGTTTTCCCACACCGATAAGATAATATCACCATATGTAGGGGCACAGTTGGCCCCCATGGCAACCCCTGTGGTCTGTTTATAATATTCTCCTGAAAAATATAAGAAATTGTTTTTTAAGACAAGTTCCATAAGTTCCAGGATCAAAAAAATCTCGTTAGCATTGGCCTTGGGGCAGGATGTTAAAGCTTCCTCTAAACATGTGAGTCCAGTTTCATGTGGTATGACGGAAAACAAATCCACTACATCTATTGTTAAAAACTTTAAATTAGGAACTAATAGGTCTGGAGTGACTTTTTTCAAAAAGTCCCAAGAGTCTTTCAATAAATGGTTGGCCTTAGGCCAAAGATTCTTGAACTTCCAATCGAGAAATTTAGAAAGAGGGGAAATCTTAGAGCCATGCACTGCTACAATGGGTCTGAGGGGGGGGGGTCGTGTATATCCTTGTGTACCTTAGGTACCCCGAAAATGGAAGGCACTCTAGGATAGGAATTGTCCAAATAAGAATAGGTACTGAAATCAATGACATTTTGATCAAAAAGATCTTTGATAGCTATATTGATTTTCATATTAGCAATATTAATTTCATTGAGGGACACGGCTGTATATCGAGAATCATTGTTCAAAAGAGCATGCATCTTGCCATCATAAATGATCTTATCCATGATGACTGTGCTACCCCCCTTGTCTGGTTCCATTACCCTGATATTAGGGTTATGCCCTAATTCATATAACAGACAACTTTCTTGTGTAGTCAAATTGGTTTGATATCCACTTTGCCTGAAATTGTTTCTAATTTTCAATTCCAGCCTGTTCTCTAGATTTCTAAGCTGTGGATGTAAGGGTGGATTGTATATGCTGGGCCTGTGAAGGGAAGTGGAGTGTACTAAATGCCCTGTCCCTAGTAGGTTCTCTAAATTGAGCTTTCTAATAAAAAGATGTGAGAGTGTTCAATCTCGCCGTTTGTTCTTACACATGGGTGTCGGAGCCGATCCTCGGCTCCGAGTCGGCCGCTTAGCAAAGCTTTGCATCCAGAAGAAGCTCGAGACCAACCTACCTCCCACAATCCCCTCTGCCTTTACCTCAGATCTAGTTTGCCGCTGCAACCGATCGCATCGTTTCTGAAGAGCTCTGACCAACTGAGAAGATAAGCTAACTTTTTTCTTAAAAAATGTTCTTGAAAATTTTTAGGATTCTTGACACATATATTTAGTGTGGGTGTGTGTGTGGTCTGGTCATCCTTTTCCTATTATATATTATATATATATATATATATATATATATATATATATATATATATATATATATATAGTTTAGTTTTACCTTAGGGCCTACCCCACCTACTACTAAACTTAGAATTTGATACTTGCAGTATTATTGCTGTGACTTACTAACCTATTTTGACAAATCCTCGAAGGAGTCGGTGTTTTGTGATAGTGTACAGTACTTTTCTTACAGAATGTCTGAGAAAGCTAAGTCAGGATTTAAGAGGTGTCAGTGTGGGCAGAAGATGTCTGTCACCGACAACCATAGCTCCTGTGTCTACTGTCTTGGCCCTCTCCATCTGCAGGAAGACTGTTCTATTTGTCATTCCTTTAGTAGAAGGGTCATGACAGATAGGCGCAGGAAGCTTATGGACAGAGGTCTTTTGAAGCCTGCCTTCCAGGAAGCTCTTGACAAGTCAGACCAGGCTTCTGAATCCTCGAAGGAGTCAAAGACATTGGAGCCCATGTCATCGGCTCAGAGTTCTTCGTTTAAGGTTCGTTCACCGGTTCCTCAGACTTCGGGGCCGAGTGTCGAACTTCTGTCTGTCACCGAGCCTCGAGTCTTGGAACCAGTGACGGAGCTTCCACCTCCTGCTCTGTTGAGGTCAGCACCGTCCTCGATTCCTTCGACTCGATCTTCCAGGCCCCTCTCCGACACCGACATAGATCGTGTGGTGCAGAAGTTAATGGAGAACACGGCCCTGTCCAAACTCATTGCAGTCTCCTCTCAATTGGTGTCGAGACTCGAAGGCCTTCCTTTATCTCCATCTGATCCTCCTCCGAGGCCTACTCAGCCTTCGGAGCCGGGAGACATTGATCTGATGATAGTGGAGCCCTTGGTGCCAGAACCGTCCCTTTCTCGGTCGGCACCGTTGACCTCGACTCCGTCGGAACCATTACTGGACTCGCGGAGCCGACGATCTATCCTTGGTTCCGGGACCGAGAGTCGAACCGATGTTTCGGTGCCGACTCTCCCCCTCGGCGCCTTGGCACGGATCACTTCGGCTCCGTCCTCGGGGTCGATGCCCTTGGCTTCCGCGTCGGCGATACCTCCGCGTTCTTCTGAACCGGGGGATTCCTCGGCTCGGGGTCCAGGGGCCTTCGACCTTATGAGGAAGGTATTGTCTTCTCAGACAACCACTTCAGCAGAAGCAACTTCTCCCTCCCATAAAGGTCCGTTGTCTTCTTCTGCACCCACGACTACACAAAAGCATCGAGCACCAGTATCTCAGCCACTCCCAGAGGGAGCCCCTTCTTCCTCGGAGGCTTCATCGGATGCCCCCCCCGATGACGTTCCGAGGAAAAGATTGTGCAAGAGGAGGCACTTAGATTCTCCACAAGAATCCTTAACATCGGATACTGACTTGGATGAGTCAGAGGGGTCCCCAAAATCACCTTCGGAGGATGTCTCCTTTTCTGACATCCTGGAGATCCTGAAACAGAGAGGTGATTGGCAGGCCCTACCCCCTTCTGAGGATGAGTCGGTTCTGCTGAAGGCATTTGGTGCTCACCCTTCTTCCTCCTGGGTCACTCCGCCCTTCGACGAGTTAATGGAATTAATTGCTCGAAGGGCGTGGGAGGCACCTGACACAGTGGAGCCAGTTCCCAGGAAGCCTAACAAGTATATAATTGCCCCTCAGGATAAGTCATACCTCACTAAGGTAGTTCCAGTGGCCGCTATGGTGGTGGCAGCTGCCACGAAAAAGGAGATGTCCGAATCTTCCTCATCTGTTCATCCTCCTAACAGAGACTCTAGGACCATGGACAGATATGGGAAGCGCATTTTCAGCTCAGCGACTTTTTCCATGCGATCGCTGAACTACTTGACACACTTCACAAGATTACAGAGGGATCTAGTCAAAGAGTTGGGAGATATCCTCCAGGGTAGTACAGATGCTGCTGTCTTGGATAAGGTTACAGCACAGCTCAATACCCTTACATCTATTGTGAACTCGTCCATGAGGCTCATCTCGTATGCGGCTGAAGGGTCGAGTAGGGCTGCAGCTTCAGCGATTGCTCTTCATAGACAATCCTGGATGTGCCTCTGCTCCTTTGCGGAAACCTTCAAGTCTTCCTTTATTAACGCCCCCTTTGATGGTGCCACTCTTTTTGGCCCCAAAGTAAAGGAGACCCTGACCCGGTGTGAGCAGGAGGGGAAGACTCTGTCTGCTGTCGGAGTCCGTTTTTCCACCCCATCCAGACCGTACCCCAAAGGGCAACGAGGTGGAAAGATGTGGTTTCGTAAACCCCAGGGTTCTTTCCCAGGCACACAGGGTGATGCCCCCTCCAGAGGCGGGGGGGGGGGGCAGAAGTGGAAGACGCCGCCCTGGTGGCAGAGGGGGTCCGCAGAACCAAGGCGACAGGGATACCATCCCTGGGAAGCCTTTCCAGCACTCCTGAGAGGAGGCCCAACTGTCCTGCTCTGGAGGCAGTCGGGGGACGCTTAGCTTTATACCCTCAGGCCTGGCAAAACCTTACTTCAGACAAATGGGTAAAAAGCATTATTACCAGAGGTTACAAAATTCCTTTTCTATTCCCCCCCGTTACCACAAAAAAGATTCCCAGATGTACCACCCCATCTGTGAGAACCTGCAGCTATAGAAATCTCAAAGCTGCTAGAAAAAAGAGTCATCCAACCAGTCCCGGCGGACCAAAGAGGATCCGGAACTTACTCAAGGTTCTTTTTAGTTCCAAAAAAGACAGGGGACTGGAGGCCAATTCTGGACCTAAGCAATCTCAATACGTATATGAAGAAAGAAAAGTTCTGGATGGTCACGCTTCAATCGATCCTTCCGTTCTTACAGAAGGATGACTGAATGTGCTCAATAGATCTCAGGGACGCCTACTACCACATCAAAATGGCCAGAGCGTCCAGAGATCACCTGCACTTCTGGCTGGGAGCCAGCCACTTTCAGTTTCGGGCCCTGCCTTTTGGTCTAACCTCAGCCCCCAGGGTTTTCACCAAATGCATGGCAGTGGTAGCGTCTCACTTGAGACACCTAGGATTCCGGGTGTTTCCGTATCTGGATGACTGGCTCCTTTCTGCCACCACCGAGCATCAACTGATACAGGCCAGGGACTGCACACTCAGCCTTTGTGTTCAGCTAGGGATTTCGATAAATTTCGAAAAATCTGCGTTACACCCTCGCAGCATATTTCATTTATAGGGGCAGATCTAGATACCCGTTCTTTGCTACTAAAACTCCCCTCCGCAAGAATAGCTTCCCTACAAGAACACGTTTCTCTCCTCCTACTGTCCAAAAAATCTCCAGCCAAACTAGTCCTGAAAGTCTTGGGACTCATGTCAGCTTCCCTCATTGCAGTTCCCATGGGGAGGCTACACATGAAAGTTCTCCAATGGCTGCTGTTCGCACAGTGGTCGTTCCAACAGTTACCACTGACACACGAGATTCACATTACGAACACCTGCAAAGCACACCTGTCCTGGTGGTTACAGAGTCTCAGTTTCATCAGCGGCCGACCGTTTGTGTTTCCCACACCGTCAGCCACAGTGACCACGGATGGTTCCCTGATAGGGTGGGGGGGGGCATCTTTCAGGGACAGACAGTCCAAGGCGAATGAACCAGTTTAGAGTACAACCTGCACCTCAATGTTCTAGAGATGAGGGCAGTGTTTCTAGCATTGCAACACTTCTCCCCCCTTCTACCTCTAGGGACCATTGCAGTTCAGACGGACAACATGTCCGTAGTCTGGTAGATAAACAAACAAGGAGGAACCATATCTTACCAGTTGTGCAGAGAAGCCATGAGAATTTGGCAATGGGCAGAATCCACGGGTCGCTTTCTGATAGCAACGCACATCCCGGGGTTATCCAACGTCATAGCGGACAGGTTAAGCAGAGCCATCCTGTTACCTCACGAGTGGTCCCACAACCAGATAGTGGCGGAAAGAATCTTCCACAAGTGGGGCCAGCCTTGCTGCGATCTATTTGCGTCTCCAATGAACACCAAATGCAGAAGCTACTTTGCCCTGTTACCCCCTCCAGGGGATGTCCCCACGGATGCTTTGATTCACGATTGGCCCCCGGGTCTCCTGTACGCTTTCCCCCCTATACCTCTGATACCCAGATTTCTTCAGAAAGCTAAGGACCAAGAGAGGACTATAATTCTCATTTCCCCAATCTGGCCTCGACAGATTTGGTTTTCCCTTTCTTCAAGCTCACCAAATGCGGGAGCCCTGGATTCTGGACCCGGTGCCAGACCTACTGACTCATTCGTCAGGAGCTCCCCACCCGTCGCTCCTGTCCCTCAAGTTAGCAGCTTGGCTGCTCCGCTTTCCTACTTAGCCAGGTCTAATCTTCTCTCTCCGGCGGTTCAGGACATTCTGGTAGCCTCTCATAAGGCTTCCACTACAAAAATTTACACGGGTAAGTGGAAACGTTTCGTCTACTGGGTGACTGCACAGCATGTAGACCCCCTTAGTGGCCCCTCTAAACAAGATTTTGGAGTTCCTGTCCATGCTGTTTCAACAAGGGGCCTCTACTGCCACTTTAAAAGTTCAGTTGGCTGCTATTTCAAACTTTCATGTAGGAGAGAACGGAGCGCCCATTATGGCTCATAGGCTTTGTAAAGCCTTCTTGAAAGGGTCTTTTCAGCTTAGACCAGCAGTTAGGTTTCCTACAGCTCCTTGGAATCTAAATCTACTCTTATCCCAACTAATGTTACCACCCTTTGAACCAGCTTCTTCCTGTTCCTTAAAGTTCTTGTCCTGGAAAACTCTTTTCCTAGTAGCTATCACTTCAGCCAGACGAGTATCAGAACTTCAAGCTCTTTCCATTAAGCAGCCATATTTAATTTTTCACCTGGACAGGGTATCATTACGCACCAACCCTTCTTTCCTCCCTAAGGTTTGTTCAGTTAACAACATTAATCAGTCCATTGAGCTTCCCACATTTTTCAAAAACCACTCCAATAAGCTGGAATATATGTTGCACAAGTTCGATGTTCATAGACAACTCAGATTCTACCTAGATAGAACTAAAGACTATAGAAAAGCAGACCAACTCTTTATAGCCTTTGCGGACAACAAAAAGGGCATGGCAGTGACGAAGCGTACTCTTTCCAAATGGCTAACTGATTGTATTACCTTCGTTTATTCTGCTTCTAATCAGAGTTTGCCCACCAAACCAAAGGGACATTCTACTAGATCAGTTTCTACATCTTTGGCTCATGCGGCTCATCTGCCTTTGGACACTATTTGTGCAGCCGCCATTTGGTCTAAACCACATACGTTCATCACTCATTATAAAGTGAAGAGGACTTCCAGGGAAAGAGCATCTTTTGGTTCCACTGTGCTCAGGAACGTTCTTCCGTGAGTCACTCAGGGTAACGGAGCTAGGGACGCTACCCATGTGTAAGAACAAATGGCGAGATTGAACACTCTCACATAAAGAAGTTATGTCCTTACCATAACGTTCCATGTGGAGTGTTCATCAAGCCTTTGTTCTTACATTCCCACCCTCCCACCCTCAGGTCTGGAAGAACGTTCGGTTTAGAAGTCCGGTCTGTTTGTCTCCCACTAGTGGTCTCTCTGTTGTTCTACTGGCTTGAGCTAGTTACGTTCCTTGTGTATACGTATGTATTCTTTATAGGTGATTACATTGTTATTGCTGGATCTGGTGTTGTTTCTTGCAAACTAGATCTGAGGTAAAGGCAGAGGGGATTGTGGGAGGTAGGTTGGTCTCGAGCTTCTTCTGGATGCAAAGCTTTGCTAAGCGGCCGACTCGGAGCCGAGGATCGGCTCCAACACCCATGTGTAAGAACAAAGGCGAGATGAACACTCCACATGGAACGTTATGGTAAGGACATAACTTCTTTTTTTAGCTCCATGATGACATTAGTAATATTGCTGTTTCTCCGGGGTATAAATTTGAACCCCTTAGTAAAATGATCAAAAAAAGTGTCAGAAATTTCCAAGTTGCTATAATTATAAATGGAATACCCTTCTCTAGTGAACACATGACTGTTTTCATTACTGTTAACTAATTGTATTCCGGATGTACTTGTTGCCAAAGCTGAGGTTTGTTCTGGTACAAATTCCTGTTGTAACCCCCCCTCCCCTTGCCCCTCCCTCTGTAGGGGTGATAAACCGGCGAAAAATGGTTATCATTGTTGGAATTACGCTGATTGCGTATTCTTTCTGATCTCCTGGGCAATGGCTCTGTTTCACATTCATATCCCCTATCCTCTTCAAAATCAACGGAACCTAAACCTGGATCAGTATTGGTTACAAGCTTAGGACGTTTGTAGGCATATCTATTGTTGTTAGGAGGAATGGGGTACTGACATCCTTCTGAATATTCTCTAATGTCCCTATCAAGTTTTCTGTACTTTCTGTTCAAAATATCTTCACATTTACGATCAACATCTTTTCTAATATCATAATATTTCTTTTTTGTACATCAACACTGAATAATAAATCTGTGACAATAGCTTGATTGTAAATTTCTATATCACCATTAAGCAAAACAATGTCCCTTTCGTTTTGATGAATAATGGCTTGTACAATGTCCAAGCCGCATTTCTCAAAAGCTGTTATTAGTTCTAAATGAAATTTGCTTCCAGCGACAACATTATTAGGGTATTTGTATACCCGTAGTCCCTTAGGCACTATACACTTCCTGAGGCATTCGTTTAAATACATATTGTCAAGAATCAAGCCCCTGTACCTGTATAGTGAAGACTCAAGTGCCGCCATGGATTCCACGAAGGTTCTGTTAGTTTTGGAAGTTTTGCGATAGTCTTCCCGAAAATCAAAAGTAGGTACAGCCTTGTACCATGTGTCAAAACTGGAAGGCGGTGTGTGCACAACTAAGTTGTCCTCAGGTGGGCGTACCACCTCTCCCTGTGTAGAACGTAGAGCTTGTGGCGTTCTATGAAAGTCTGTAGAACGTGTAACACTTCCGCGACTGGATGTGGGACGGGATGCGTGGTTAGACAAAACTCCAGGTATGCTGTCAGGAACATGTTCTTGGACGCCAGAAGCAGTATTGGGACCTGAAAGTATAGATTGTAACCCCTTACCCAGAGGCAAAAGAATATCAATTAACTGGCTAAGCTGACCTGTAAGCTTTCGCATTTCGCCCACTTCAGAGCAAATGGAAGGTTCCTGGATATCGGTAGGTCTGACTTCCACCAAGGAGGCTTCCATAGTGAAACAGTAAACAAAAAGAAGCCAAACACTGGTGAAACAAGCAAGCCACAAAAAAACAGTGTATGAAGGTTGCAGAACTCCAATAAATATCCAAGTAAAATCCAAAAGGCTTTATTTAAATAGGAACAGATAAACGAAGGCAAATTCCAATAAAAAATGCGTTTTCGTCAACACTGTGACTTCCTCAGATACAATTGAAAAATAAATTCCAGGAGGTTTTATACATAAATTTAATACCAATCTTTCAATTAACATTCATTAATACGATGATTTTAAAGGAACAGCAACCCGCATAAAAATATATATTCACACATGAATTGCTGTTTTTCATATTTAAAGCCCTGAAATGTTGGTAATTACTAAATATAACAAGTGTAATATGTTATAAAATATAAACTGTAAATATTAAAATTTTTTTTAAAATCTTATATCATACACTTTGAAAAAGTGTTATGTTATAAAATTGGTTATGGAGTCTTTTTAAATACAACAGGCTTTTAACTTTAGTAAAGGTTTGATCGATATGTGTTCATTTAAGCCTGGCTCCCTATAGGACTCCAATAGAATCTGACAATAGGTTTCTCTATGTTCTAGTCTAATTTCCCAAGGTCCACCCCTGTGATCCTTGATAACAGTTTCCAATACAAAAAACTGATATTTGGCGGTAGGACATGTCATGAGGTGTCTATAAAGGGCATTCTTCGGATTATGCTTTTGCATTTCGTATATATGCTCATAAATCCTAATTTTAAGTGTGCGCTCTGTTTTGCCCACGTAGAAGGCGGGGCATATTAAACAGATAGCCAAATAAACCACCCCATGACTGTTACAATTGGAAAACTTAGTGGACCTAATGGATTTGTTTCTAGCTACCAAGAAGAGTTCTTCATGATGTGCCACATATTGGCATTGCATGCAAGAACCACATCTATAAGTACCTGGACGTTTATTAGAATTATTATGCAACTGAGAAGGCTGTTCCAACAGTTTTTTAATATTTCTGCCCCTTTTAAATACTGTCCTCACATTTTTATCACTGAGATGTTCCAGATCCGTGAATTCTCTGAAGTTGTCCCATTCATTTTTTATGATATTCCTAATTACTCCCGAGTTGGCACTATACTCTGTAATAAAAGCTTTGTTAAAATCAGACTTAGGTTCAGTAGTATCACTAGTACTAAATGTATCTCCTGAACCCAAAATAGGCTTATACCGTCCGTTTCTACCTAAGTCCACTTCTTCCCTAACATGGGCGATGAATTCATAAGGGTAGCCCCTTTCTTGAAACATCTGGAATAATATATAGCAGTCGGATTTATAATCATCTTCCTCTGATGTCATACGGGACAATCTGACTAATAATGTGATATAGAGCCTTTGCCCAGGAGATCAGAAAGAATACGCAATCAACGTAATTCCAACAATGATAACCATTTTTCGCTGGTTTATCACCCCTACAGAGGGAGGGGCAAGGGGAGGGGGGGGGGTTACAACAGGAATTTGTACCAGAACAAACCTCAGCTTTGGCAACAAGTACATCAGGGATACAATTAGTTAACAGTAATGAAAACAGTCATGTGTTCACTAGAGAAGGGTATTCCATTTATAATTATAGCAACTTGGAAATTTCTGACACTTTTTTTGATCTTTTTACTAAGGGGTTCAAATTTATACCCCAGAGAAACAGCAATATTACTAATGTCATCATGGAGCTAAAACTTTTTATTAGAAAGCTCAATTTAGAGAACCTACTAGGGACAGGGCATTTAGTACACTCCACTTCCCTCCATAGGCCCAGCATATACAATCCACCCTTACATCCACATCTTAGAAATCTAGAGAACAGGCTGGAATTGAAAATTAAAAACAATTTCAGGCAAAGTGGATATCAAACCAATTTGACTACACAAGAAAGTTGTCTGTTATATGAATTAGGGCATAACCCTAATATCAGGGTAATGGAACCAGACAAGGGGGGTGGCACAGTCATCATGGATAAGATCATTTATGACGGCAAGATGCATGCTCTTTTGAACAATGATTCTCAATATACAGCCGTGTTCCTCAATGAAATTAATATTGCTAATATGAAAATCAATATAGCTATCAAAGATCTTTTTGATCAAAATGTCATTGATTTCAGTACCTATACTTATTTGGACAATTCCTATCCTAAAGTGGCTTCCATTTTCGGGGTACCTAAGGTACACAAGGATATACACGACCCCCCCCCCTCAGACCCATTGTAGCAGCGCATGGTTCTAAGATTTCCCCTCTTTCTAAATTTCTTGATTGGAAGTTCAAGCATCTTTGGCCTAAAGCCAATCATTTACTGAAAGACTCCTGGGAATTTTTGAAAAAAGTTACTCCAGACCTATTAGTTCCTAATTTAAAATTCTTAACAATAGATGTAGTGGATTTGTTTTCCGTCATACCACATGAAATTGGACTTACATGGTTAGAGGAAGCTTTAACATCTTGCCCCAAGGCCAATGCCAACAAAACTTTTTTGATCCTGGAACTTATGGAACTGGTTTTAAAAAACAATTTCTTATATTTTTTCAGGAGAATATTACAAACAGACCACGGGGGTTGCTATGGGGGCCAATTGTGCCCCTACATATGCAGATATCATCCTTTCAGTGTGGGAAAACAAATACGTATTCAATTGCGACTTTAAGGAACACCGGGTAGCCTATTTCAGATTTCTGGATGACATTTGCATTTTTTGGAACGGTCCTGATAATAATATTACTCCATTCATGGAATATCTGGCTTCTACTACTTCTTTTTTAACCTTCACTCATTAAATACAGGAAGGAAAGGTGGAGTACCTGGATGTTTCACTTAGTATAGAATCAGGAAAATTTAGATCTAACATCTATAGGAAACCCACCTTTTCCAATAGTTATATTCATTTCAACAGCAGTCACCCATTATATCAAAAGAGAGGAATAGTTAAGCAACAGTTAGTCAGATTGTCCCGTATGACATCAGAGGAAGATGATTATAAATCCGAATGCTATAAATTATTCCAGATGTTTCAAGAAAGGGGCTACCCTTATGAATTCATCGCCCATGTTAGGGAAGAAGTGGACTTAGGTAGAAACGGACGGTATAAGCCTATTTTGGGTTCAGGAGATACCTAAGTCTGATTTTAACAAAGCTTTTATTACAGAGTATAGTGCCAACTCGGGAGTAATTAGGAATATCATAAAAAATGAATGGGACAACTTCAGAGAATTCACGGATCTGGAACATCTCAGTGATAAAAATGTGAGGACAGTATTTAAAAGGGGCAAAAATATTAAAAACCTGTTGGAACAGCCTTCTCAGTTGCATAATAATTCTAATAAACGTCCAGGTACTTATAGATGTGGTTCTTGCACGCAATGCCAATATGTGGCACATCATGAAGAACTCTTCTTGGTAGCTAGAAACAAATCCATTAGGTCCACTAAGTTTTCCAATTGTAACAGTCATGGGGTGGTTTATTTGGCTATCTGTTTAATATGCCCCGCCTTCTACGTGGGCAAAACAGAGCGCACACTTAAAAGAAGGATTTACGAGCATATATACGAAATGCAAAAGCATAATCCGAAGAATGCCCTTTATAGACACCTCATGACATGTCCTACCGCCAAATATCAGTTTTTTGTATTGGAAACTGTTACCAAGGATCACAGGGGCGGACTTTGGGAAATTAGACTAGAACATAGAGAAACCTATTGGCAGATTCTATTGGAGTCCTATAGGGAGCCAGGCTTAAATGAACACATATCGATCAAACCTTGATTAAAGTTAAAAGCCTGTTGTATTTAAAAAGACTCCATAACCAATTTTATAACATAACACTTTTTCAAAGTGTATGATATAAGATTTAAAAAAAATTTTTAATATTTACAGTTTATATTTTATAACATATTACACTCGTTATATTTAGTAATTACCAACATTTCAGGGCTTTAAATATGAAAAACAGCAATTCATGTGTGAATATATATTTTCATGCGGGTTGCTGTTCCTTTAAAATCATCGTATTAATGAATGTTAATTGAAAGATTGGTATTAAATTTATGTATAAAACCTCCTGGAATTTATTTTTCAATTGTATCTGAGGAAGTCACAGTGTTGACGAAAACACATTTTTTATTGGAATTTGCCTTCGTTTATCTGTTCCTATTTAAATAAAGCCTTTTGGATTTTACTTGGATATTTATTGGAGTTCTGCAACCTTCATACACTGTTTTTTTGTGGCTTGCTTGTTTCACCAGTGTTTGTATTCTTACATTATAACTACAAAATTAGAAAAGTAAACCACAGGGATCTCGATAACTAAGTAAAAACAGAAAGACTAAAACAGGCAATTAGCAGACCTAACTGACAAGGCATGTATATACAGTAATATAAAATGTTAAAACATTGAAATTTTGGAATACTAAAAATTTACAGTGCAATAAGCAGTGAGGAAAAAATCAGTTGTAACATTTAATAAGAAAAATAAAAAATAGCAATTGAGCTGAAAAGGTGAAATGAGCATAGGAGAGGAAATTAGTAGGAGAGAGGAATTATCCAGGGGGCTTACAGAGGCAAAGCCAATTGCTTTTAAGATATTCTTTTATTTTTATTTTAAATGAAGAGTAGCAGAAGGTGCATTGTATGCTTAGGTGAAGAGCATTCTGGGAATTAGCTATTTTGTTAGAGTAGAGGGAGTCTCCATGGTAGTTATGTGATTGTGCTATTTTGAGCAGTGGCCTGTTGGAAGACCTAAGGGACCTGAAGTGTACCTGTAGTTGGAGAAGAGTTGATATTTCGGGACAGCTATGAGGGTTATGAATGATTTTGTGTGAAAGGGTTAGCTGGTTTAAGATTAGCAGGTTTGGAGCTTCTACCCAGTTAAGTTGTAGAAGGGTGGAACAATGATGGACTTTATGGGGATGATTAGTGGCAAACTTTGTGATTTTGTTGTAGCAGGATTCAAGGTTATGCAGGTTGGCCTTGTGTAAGTTGGTGAATATGTGAGAGCAGTAGAGAAATGCAGAGAGAAGTTGTAATCTAACTGTGGCTAGCCTGACTTGGGGTGTTAGGTAAGGTTTGGCTCTATAAAGGTCACCGAGTTTAGAATTTACTTTTTGGTAGTTAGGGAAATGTGAATATCAAATTTGAGATGGGCATCTATTGTAATTCCCAAGAGTTTGGCCTGATTAGTAGGTTTGATTTTGGTTCCATTTGAGGAGTGAATAGAGAGGTAGGTAGTTGGACTTGACTGTTTTGTTTGTAACGATTATTAATTTAGTCTTGTTTGGGTTTAGAATGAGTTGGTGGGTGGATAGGAAAATTTCAATTTCTTGGAAAGCTTTTTGCATTTTTTCTTGTAGTTTTTGTGGGGAAGGAGCAGAGCAGGTAAGAGATGTATCATCAGTGTGTTGTATGATTGAGGCAAGTTGGGTTGCTGTATTAAGGTTATTAGTAAATATGATAAAGAGGAGGGGACCAAGTATTGAACCTTGGGGTACACCAGTGGATACTGGCAGTAGTGGGGAGAGTTTGTTCTCCCATTTAGTAGCTTGTTAACGGTTTGATAGATAACTGAGAAACCATGACAGGGATATTGGACTGATTGTATGTAGCAAGTTTAAGTAGTAGTTGATGGGAAATGGTATCAAAGGCTTTTGGCATGTCCAGTAAAATTGCAGAGACTAGTTGTCCATTGTTCTTGAGGTGTTGGATAGTATTGGTGAAGGACAACAAAGCTGTGTTTGTGCTATACTGGGGTCTAAAGCCATACTGCATATTGGCTAGTCCCCCTTTGATGGCTCTTTGTTGTTCAAGCCATCTGTGGAAGATACACTTAACTGCAGCGAGAAGGAAGGAAAGACCTGGTCTGCCGTGGAAATCAAGTTTTCTAATCCTCAATGAGCATTCTCTAGGGTGGGAAGAAAACGTAGTTCTGGAAATCTCTAGGACCTTTCCAAGATCTGCACGAAGACACTTCCTCCAGAGGCAGAGGAGGATGTTTCAGTGGGAGACAGAGTCCACAGAATCAGGGCTTCAGAAACTCTCTGATAGGTCCTATCAGTGCTCCTGAAGCCCTGCCTAACTGTCCATCTGTTGAGGCAGTCAAGGGTAATTTTGCCTTGCACTTAGATGCCTGGGCAAATCTTGAAAACAATTCTTTGGTGCTAAGCATAATATCCAGAGGTTACTGCATTCCCATTTCCCTTCCACCTCCTTTTACAATGAAAAAACTCCCTGACATTCCACCTAGTCAAGGTGGAATATGCAGTTGTAGACGTTCAAAAGCTGTTGTAAAAAAGAGTCATCTAGGAGGTCCCAACTGAGCAAATAGGATTCAGAACTTACTCCTGCTTCTTTTTAGTGTCAAAGAAAACAGGGGTCCTAAGACCAGTTCTGGATCTAAGCAATCTGAATCTGTATGTAAGAAGGCAAAGTTCCAAATGGTTACGCTTCAGTCCATCCTGCCTCTTTTGTGCAAAGATGACTGGATGTGTTCTATAGATCTCCAGGATGCATTACTATCCTATCAAAATAGATAGCCACGCAAGGAGACATCTGTGCTTTTGGCTGGAGACTACCCTTTGGACTTGCCACAGCCTTCTGGGTGTTTACCAAATGCATGGTAGTTGTGTCAGCTCACCTGAGACTCAAAGGATTCCAAGTGTTTCCCATACTTGACGATTGGCTCCTCACCTCCCCGACCAGGCATCAACTACTCTGAGCCAGGGATTACTTGCTTCAGATCTCCAAATCCATAGGCATCATGATAACTCTGACCAAATCGAACATGACTCCTGTCTTGACTTTAAAATTTATAGGAACCCTACTGGATACTATGACTCAAGTGGCTTCACTACCTCTTCACTACATTATATTTCTGAGATATCATGTGAGAGAGTTCCTGTATCATCCGTTCCCCTCTTGTGAAACTATTATTACAAGCTCTTGGGTCAGTGTTAGCTGTCATTGTTCTAGTCCCACTAGCATGATTCTTCATGCAAATCCTCCAATGGTCCTTGGCAGTACAGTGGTCTATTCTTTACCAACCTCTATCTCTTCCCATCAGACTCACTCCAGTTTGCAAATGTCATATTCAATGGTAGATACAGCCAGGTGACCTTTTTTGGATAGGCCTGTCTTTCTCCTCAGTAGCCACAGTGACCATGGATGCTTCCCAGTTGGGGTGGGGGTGGCATTTCAAGAGAAAGATGGTCCAAGGCACGTGGTCCTCCTTGGAGATCCAGTTGAATATCAATGTCCTAGAGATGAGATGTTCTTCTAATGTTGCAAGTCATTCAGGGACATTCTCTCTTAAAACATGTCAGTAGTGTGGTACATCAACAAACAGGGAGGAACATGTTACTACCAGTTGTGCAGAGAGGCCATGAAGGTCTGGGAATGGGTGATCTCTTCAGACCACTTTCTGATTACAGTGTACATACTGGGAAAACCCAGCACACTGACAGACAGACTCAGAAGGTCCATTCTGTTTCCTCATGAGTGGTCATTCAATCAGTCAGTAGTAAACATGATTTTCAGCCATTGAGGCCAGCCTTACTGCAATCTCTTTAATTCTCCCCTCAACAACAAGTGCAGCAAGTACTTTGTTCTGATCCTCCCCCTGGGGGAGTCAACAAGGGATGCTCTGATTTACAACTGGCCCCCAGGTCTCCTCTGTTCCTGTCCCTCTCTTCCACTGATCCCAACGTTTCTACAAAATGCAAGCAGGCTGAAGAGCTCAGTCATCCACATTGCCCTCTTCTGACCTCAACAGATATGGTTCCCCTTCCTTTGGTCTCACCTCAAATATACTTCATGGATACTGGAACCCAATCAGAATCTCTTATATCACCCATCTGAAGCTCAACATCCCAGTCTCCACACCTTCAAGCTAACTGCATGGTTTCTCCACTTATTTTGATAGTAAGATGGTCCAGGCTTCCTTCTCTGGTTCGTGACATTATCTTGGCCTCCCAGAAGGCATCTACCAAAAAAAAAATCTACAGAAGCAAATGGAAATGATTCTCTATGTGAGCTTCCAAAGAGAATAATGATCCTTTCTCAGCCTCCAACTTCAGCCATCCTTCTTTTTCTCTCTACTCTTTTTAAGGATGGAGCTAGTTTTTGTACTATTAAACATCAGCTAGCAGCCATATCCAACTTCTAAGCTGGAAATGAGTCCCCTTCTCTGTCATCTTCCAGATTATGTAAATCTTTCATGAAGGGAATTTTTCTCCTTAGACCTCCCATGAAAGATTCCTCTCCTCCAAAGGACCTTAGAGTGATTCTTCAGGGGTTGACTTGGAAACCATTTGAACCGGCAGAAAAATGCGATATCAAATTTCTTTCTTAGAAAACACTCTTTCTGGTAGCTATTACTTCAGCAAAAATTATTTCTGAACTTCTTGGATCTGCTCTGCCTTCCTAAAGGTGACCCACAAAGAACTTCTAGGCCACCTTTTACCTCGTCATCTCTCAGGTTGTTTGGGATTCTAACCAAATCAGATGTAGACAGGATGATGAGACAGTTTCTCTGGGCCCTGATTCAGTTGGGAATTTTACAATCTCTGTTTTCCATCAGACCTATGTGCCTGCCACTAGCCCCAGTGCAGCCATAGACTCCTACTCCAGTCTGACCTTTGGAATCTATCAAGGTCCAACCCAACACTTTCATACTAGGAGACTTCAACTAGCCCTCCATCAACTGGGAAAACTACTCAAGCAACAACGCACAGTCCCAAGGCTTCCTGTAATTCATCAGTTCCAATGCTCTGGACCAGCTCATTCTTACCCCCACTAGAGGAAGCAACATCCTTGATCTGGTTATTATTAATATGGGCAACCGTTGCTCCTCACCAATAGTCAATTCCTCCCTGGTTAGATCCGACCACAAACTTATCACCATGGAAATCCACATCTCACCCACACCCTTTGCAAAGTATCCACCATGAAAAACCTCTCCAAAGCTGACTTTGGACTCCTAAAAACAGAGGTGACTAACTTCATGGCACCCATGCCAATGGAAAATAGATGCATGACTGCAGAATCATACACCAATGCACTGTACGAACACGTACATAAATTAATGAAACTAGCCATACCCAGCAGAACCAAGACCCTGTCCTACCAGGGGCAGCTCATGCTATTGGACTGCAAGACTGCTGCCCCCCCCAGCAGTGAAAGGAAAAGAAAAAATGAAAACAAAAATAAAACAAGAAAAGAAAAATGAAAAGAAAAAAATGATAGCGAGTCCCAGAACTCCACGCATTCGTGCAGGAATCCAAACTACTGTTTAATCAGTCTGGATTAGGAAGAAGGCAGCAGACTACAGAGATGCCCAAAAGTCTGTGTGGTTACAACTGCATAGACTAGAAGAGAATTGGACTGCAACGTATGCAGGCTGGATAGCTTCTCTCGCGAAAAGGACTTGTATTCTTAGGGTGCTCTCACGTGGGGGCTGGGACTTTGAAGTTACGTCTGCTGTGTGGGAAGGACTTTTATTTCAAATTTAGGCTGGGAATTTGAAGTAGGAATCAAACAAAGCTGGAACTTTGAAGCTGCTGCAGGAACAGACTCATACCCAGGTAGCGGGCATGTGTGTGTGTGTGTGTATGTGTGTGTGTGTGTGTGTGTGTGTGTGTGAGAGAGAGAGAGATGCCCCAGTTAAATATACCTGGTGGCTAGAGAATAACTCAGGCTCAAACCCTGTACCTTGGGTACAGGTAGCAAGAGCCTGAATTTCCTACCCAACACCACTTGTGAAAACTTTTCAGATTTTTGCTTCATATGTTTGTTCTGTTCTGTTCTGTTCCTTATAAAATCTGTGGTTTACTGGATTTTGAATTCACTAAATAATGACAGGCATTTGAATTTCAGACCATATTCTTCAGAAAATACATGGTAACACAAAACCTTTTATTCTAGCAATTTTCTAAGTTTATAAGATCAATATTTGTCCTATTTTTGGGGCTGTATTCCCCCAGTATTGGTTTTGTCCAGGTGATTTGTGCTAAGAGGTTGAGAGCTATGGTGAGAACTGAATTCACTAAATGATAACCATTTAAGTTTCAGTTTTTTTGTCTTTTAAGAAACAGCTTATTTGGCATAGTGGTATGTTCCTCTGACTGTAGTGCACAGGGTCCTGGGTTCTAGACTTGGGCAGTGAAATGCATGGTAATAACACAACATTTTATTCTAGAAACTTTCCAAGATTATACAAGCAAAGTTTAAAACGTGTCCCTAGTTTCTGGGCTTTTGTCCCTCCACCTGCAATAAATTTTGGCTTTTTCCAGATTTCTTGTGCTGCAACGTTGAGAGATACAGTTGAGTGTCGAGTGGATTTTACAAGGAGCTGAGAGCTTCAGGTGAAGGGAAGAGAAGTTTAGTGCTGCTTATGATGAGTTTGCTTGCATTGTTATTAGTGTGATCCTTAAGGGGTTGACTCTGAAACCATTTGAACCAGCAGACAAATGTGATCTGAAATTCTTGGAAAATGCTCTTTTTGGTAGTTTTTACTTCAGCAAAAAAAATTTCTGAACTTCTTGGATCTGCTCTGCCTTCCTACAAGCAACCCACAAAGAACTTCCAGGCCACCTTCCACCTCATCATCTCTCAGGTTGTTTGGGATTCTACCCAAATCACATGTAGACAGGATGATGAGACAGTTTCTCTGGGCCCTGATTCAGTTGGGAATTTTACTATCTCTGTTTTCCATCAGACCCATGTGCCTGCCACTAGCCCCAGTGCAGCCATTGACTCCTACTCCAGTCTGACCTTTGGAATCTATCAAGGTCCAACCCAACGCTCTCATACTAGGAGACTTCAACTACCCCTCCATCAACTGGGAAAACTCTCCAAGCACCAATGCACTGTCTCAACGCTTCCTGTAATTCATCATTTCCAATGCCCAGGACCAGCTCATTCTTACCCCCACTAGAGGAAGCAACATCCTTGAACTGGTTATTACTAACATGGGCAATCATTGCTCTACACCAATAGTCAGTACCTCCCTGGTTAGAGAAGACCACAAACTAATCACCATGGAAATCCACATCTCACCCACACACCTCGCTAAAGTATCCACCATGAAAAACTTTTCCAAAGCTGACTTTGGACTCCTAAAAACAGAGGTGGCTAACTTCATGGCACCCATGCCCATGGAAAATAGATGCACGACTGCAGAATCATACACCAATGCACTGTACGAACACGTACATAAATGCATGGAACTAGCCATACCCAGCAGAACCAAGACACTCTCCTCCTACAAAAAAAGAAGCCAGGCTGGTGGTCCCCTGTCATTAATAAACTCTACAACAGAAGGAAGAAACTGTTGCAGAAAAAAAGTGAAGTCCCAAGACTGGAAAAATTCCCTGATTAGCCTCAACAAAAAGTTTAGATCCCTCATCAAAACCTCCAAAGCCAGCTATGAAGGCAGAATTGCGTCAGACACTAAAAACAGCCACAAATCCTTCTTTAGTTGTATCAAGAATCTCAGTGGCAATACCCAGATTTTCTCTGAGTTACTGCACAATGGTACCTCCTATACTGAGCCAACAGATATTGCCAACATACTGGTCAACAGATTCAGTGCCAGCTTTACCCCTCTCTCCCCCTATAGGACCAATCTCCATACCGGAAGAATGCCAGGCACCCTACATTACTGCAGCACAGATTAAAACTGCATTGTCTAAGGCCAAGAATACAGCTTCCATGGGACCTGACAATACTCCTGGCTATGTTTTACATGAATTGCAAAGTGAACTGGCACCACATCTGTGTGCTCTCAAAGCCTCATCTCAGGCTTTGTCCCTACCAAATCGGGCACTGCTACAGTCATCCCTCTCCATAAAGGAAGAACAATTACAGGCCCTGGAAATTATCACCCCATTAGCCTGATGAGTCTGATATGTAAGGCTATGGAGCACATCATCATGGGCCTAGTTAACAAGGATATAGGGACTCCCCAAACTCTAGATCCCACACAATTTGGTTTTGTGAAAGGTAGATCATGCCTACTCAACTTCTTTGAGTCTGTCACCAGAGTGGTGGATGAAGGTAAGGCAGTTTATACAGCCTGCCTTGATCTGGCCAAGGCCTTTGATACCATTACTCACTCAGGAATTACAGATAAACTCACCAAACTAGGCATCAACCCCTATATCATTAGGTGGGTTGCAAACTGGCTCACATATAGAACACACAGTGTGAAAGTAGCAGACTTCGTCAGACTGCCGACCAGTCAAGAGTGGAGTCCCACAGGGATTGGTCCTGGGTCCTCTCCTGATTGGCATCTACTTATCAGAAGTTCAGGCCAACATGGAGGGACTCTGGCTGACCAAATCTACAATGACTGCAAGCTGGGAGCCATTATTAACTCCCCAAGTGATGCAGACATCCTACAGAAAAGCCTCACTGAGACCAGTGACTGATGTTGAAACCATGGCCTTAAGTTTAATGCCAAAAAATGCTTTGGCATCCCCTTTTGGGAAAAACTCAGTTCCCACTAATTACTGCATCAATGGGAGCCCACTGAACACTGAAGGCGTTATAAGAGATCTGGGGACAAAAGTTGACAGCAACCTCTCCTTCAACCACCACATTGCCACTATGGTCAGAAAGTCATTCTATGTGGCACATCTCATTACCAAGGGTTTTGCATCCAGGGAGAAAGAGGTCATCATTTCTCTCTACTCTTCCTTCATTAGACCAATCATAGAGTATAATGCCCCATTTGGCATGTACCTCACTAGACACCTGCAACAGCTGGCGAGGCCACAAAAGTACCTCACAAAGAGGATCCTAGGCCTTAGACATATGTCTTACATGAACAGACTCAAAAAAACTCCAGCTGTTCTCTGTCTCATATTGTCTACTAAGAGGCAATCTCTGCTTGACTTACAAAGCCATGTCTGACCCAGCTCTGTTAGAAATGCTATATCTAAAGAAATCCCAATCCCTCTGCCCCACATGCTCCAGAGACCTCAGCCTCATTACCATAATCAACAGAACATGCTGGAGGGACAGCTCCATAACCCAGAGACTGCCGATGCTCTGGAATAGACTTCCCATACATGTCAAGCAGAGCACCTCACTATAACCCTCTTCCAAGAGAAGTCTTGATGAGTGGATGGGAAATAGAAAGTTCACCCCGGGGATGACTCCAGTGGCTCTGCTTGATAGAGGCATGGGGAACTAATGACAGGCAGCACAATGTCAAGGCATGTCTATGGGCTAGGCTTGTAAAGGCCACAGGGCCATTAGCCTAGTACACACCTATGAACAAGCCCTGAGACAGTCTTCATTCAGGAGTCTACTCACACTTCCAAGTCCTGTCTGGAGCATCTCACAGGGGAGCCCCCTTGGAAGTGTACATGTAAGACAAGGCACTTAGATTCCCCAAAGGAATCCCTGACAGAAGACGCATTTTTTTATTAAATGAAAAATCCCCCAAATTGTCCATTGTGGATATCTCCTTTAGCGAAATACTCAAAGTTTTGAGACAGAAAGGTTGTTAGTCTTTCAACTCCCCTTCTCAAGAGGATTCTTTGTTCTTCTAAGCCTTTGGAGCCAGCTCAGCTACATTCTGGGTAGTCACGATGGCAGACATTTCTAATCACACATGAAAGGATCCGCATGTCACAGAGCCAATCCATAAAAAACCTGATAAGTACCTGGTTGCTCCAAAGGATCAGACCCACTGGAGTAAGGATGCTACAGTAGATGCTATGGTGGTAGCAGCGGCCAACAAGAAAGAACTTACTGAGCAAAGTTCAACTGTCCATCCCGCTAGTAGAGAGTCCAAGGTGTTGGACAGGTTTGGGAAGCATGTTTATGCATCAGCAAAATTTGCTCTCAGGTCGCTGAACTATCTGGCACATTTCACAAGATTTCAGAGGGACTTGATCAAGGGGTTTTTCAATACCCTGTTGGAATCCATGTCTGTGGTGGACAAGAAAACTGTTTCTTCTTAACTGGCCACCCTACAGTCCCTATTGAACACCTCTATGACACTCATTTCCCACACCTCTGAAGGTGCTTTGAGAGTCATTGGTTCAGGATTTGCTGAAAGAATGCCTGCCTGGATGCAGCTCTGTGATTTGGTGGAGCCTTTCACGTCAACATTCATCATTACTCCTTTTGATGTATCTACCTTATTTAGCCCCAAGGTTAAAAAAAACGTATCGAGGAGTGAACAAGTTGGAAAGACTTTATCTGCCATAGGGATACATTTTTCTGCACATCAAATGACCTTTTCCTGAAACCAGAGAGGTGACAGGGAAATGTGGTTCCATAAGTTGCAAATCTCTTCCCAGGACTCCTCTGGGGACAGGACACCCATGACAGAGAGAGGAACTCCATTGACAGACAGTTTCCACATGGCAGGGAAGGGCTATAAAACCAGGGTTTCAGAGGTCCTTTCTGTGAGTAGCCCTACCAGCTCTTCTGAAAGGTTGCCCAACTGCTGCAGTCTGGAGGCAGTCTGGGACACTTACCCCTGCACACAGAAACCTGGGCTGCCATCATCAAAGACACTTGAGTGCAGAGGATTATTTCCAGAGGTTATTACATACTACTTTCCCTTCAGTCCCCCAATCAGTCTTTAGAACTTCCCTTCAGCCCCCTAATCAGTCTTCAAAACTTCCCAAAGTTCCACCCAGTCAGAGGAAAGAAGCAGCTACAGACATAGAAAATATACTGGCTGAAAGAGTCTCCATATAGTCATCCCTTGGAACTTGCTCAAAGTTCTTTTTTGTGCCAAAGAAAAACAGGGCCCTTTGGCCTACCTTGGATCTCAACAATACAATTTAAACAAGAATGTCAAATGCTCTAAGTTCTGAATGCTCACAATTCAGTCCATTCTACTGCTACTGCACAAGGATGATTGGATATGCTTGATAGATCTTCAGGATGCATGCTGTCACATCAAAATAGACAGGTGCTCCAGGAGATACTTATGCTTCTAGCTGGGAGCCAGTCACTAGTAGTTCAGAAGCCTGCTCTTTGTTCTCACCACAGCCCCCATGGTGTTCACCAAGGTGCATGACAATGGTTGCAACTCACCTCAGACTGCTAGGATTGAGGGTGTTTCCATATGTTGATGACTGACTCTTCTCTGCTACCACCAAGGCATTACAGATTCAAGCCAGGGATTATTTGCCCCAACTATGTCTTCATCTGGGCATTACAGTGAACTCATCTCTTCCCTGCTCAGGTCTTGGAGTTTATTAGTGCTTGTTCAGATAGATTGTGACACAAATTGCAGTCTTACCACAGAGAAGAATAAATGTTTTACAGAGTCAAACATCTCACATCCTGTCTTCTTTCTGCCTGCCAACAACATTGGTGTTACAACTCCTTGGATCTATGGCAGCTTCCATAACTCTAGTGCCCCTAGTAAGGTACTATATGAGGGTACTGCAGTGGACACTTGCAGTGCAATGATCAATAAGATAACACCCCTGGTCCATGCCAATTCTGATTACAAACTTTTAAAGGAAACATATAGCATGGTGGATTACTGAAGAAGATTGTCAGGGCCACCCTTTTATTCTTCTTCTACCCATGACCACAGTGACTATGGATGCCTCCCAACTAGGGTGAGGGGGACATTTCTTGGGAAGAATGGTCCAAGGCACTTGGCCCCTCTTACAGGCCAATCTTCACATCAGTGTTCTGGAAATGAGAGCAGTCCTATTAACACTGCAGGCATTTCAAGATGCTCTCCCTTCAGGGATGTTTGCCATCCATACAGACAATATGTTGTTAGTCTGGTACATCAGCAAGCAGGGGTCAACCAGATCCTATACCCTATGTTGAGAACCTCTGAGAGTTTGGCAGTGGGTGATCTCTTCTAACTGCTTTCTTTAGGCAGTGCATATCCCAGGGCAGTCCAGTGTGCTAGCAGACAAACTGAGCAGGTTCATCTTACTCCCTTACCAGTGATCTGTCAATCCTGTGGTTGTGGAAGCTATTTTCTGTCAATGCAGGCAGCTATACTGTGATCTCTTTGTTTTCTCTTTCAACTCCATATGTAGCAGGTACTTTACTCTGATCCCCCCGCCCCAGGAGGAGGATTAGTCACTGAGAGGCTCTCTGATTCATGACCCACTGGGCTGCTATATGCATTTCCTCCTACCCCTCTAATTCCTAAATTTCTATAGAAAATGTTTCACAAGAAGTACAAAGTAATCCTCATTGCTCCATTCTGGCCCCAGAAAGTATGGTTTCCCTTCCTGTGGCCTCATTTGGGACATCCTCCTTGGGTGTTGGATCCAAAGCAGGATCTCCTCTGTCATCCATCAGGAAAGACTCACCCGGACATTTGGCCCCTTAAATTGACTGCATGGTTTCTCTACTGCCAGTGATGGCTAGACAGTCCAGGTTTTCATCCCCAGTTAAAATCATCCTCACATCCTCTCAGAAGGATTCTGCTAGGAAGGTGTATTAGAGCAAATAGAAAAGATTCTCCCTTTTGGTTTTCAGAGGCAATTGTATCTTTTTTCAGTACCTATTTCAGCTATCCAACTTCCCTTTTTAACAGTGGTGCTAGTTATTCTACTATTAACATACAACTTGCAGTTATCTCAGATTTTCATGTAGGACATAACTATTTCTCTCTGGTATCATCTAGATTATGAAAAGCCTTTTTCAAAGGTACTTCCATACTCTGACCCCCTGTTAAGGATCCTACTCCACCATGGGATTTGACTATACTTCCTCCAGACCTGATTTGCTCCCTCCCCCCTGAACCAGCTACCAAGGTGGACGTTTTTGTCTTGGAAAACTCATTTTCTAGTCATGATCACATCAGCCAGACCGGTATCAGAACTGCAGGCTCTTTCTTCTAAGCCACCATATCTAATTTTTCATAAGGACATGGTGTATCTCCATACTAATCCTTCATTTATACCTAAGCTAGCTTCATCCATACACTTGCAGTTTTTGGCTGTTCATAAACAACTTCAATTCATTCTCCACAGAATGAACAATTTCAGGAAATTAGACCAACTGCTTGTTTTTTTTTTTTCAAAGTCAAACTGGGTAAATCAGTCTCAAAGATGGCCTTGGCCAAATGTCTCACTGACTGCATTTCTTTTGTCTATAAGGAAAATGGATTGACTCGTCCTAAACCACCTAAGGCATATTCTACTAGATCTGTGGCCACATCCCCTACTTTCTGGTCCAGAGCTTCTATAGATGACATATGTGAAGATGCCACCTGTTCTAACACTCGTACCTTTGTTGCTCACTATAAATTGGACATTCTTTCAAACAAAGCAGCAGTTGGCTCTGCTGTACTCCAGAATATCCTTCTTGAGGACCACCCTGGGGGTTTCTCTAGCTGAGACTCTGCCCCATTGGTTGAAAAATGGATGTAAAAGACAACATCAGATACAAAAGTTATGTACTCACCATAATGCATCTGTATTGTCTGTTTTCGTTTTTCCTCAGCTTCCCACCCTCCAACCCTCTTCCTATTTGGAAATTTGTATTTCTGGTTTCTTAGTTCAGCCTGAGGTGTTTCACACTGACTGTTGATGAGCTTTAAAAAGTAAAATAAATAATCCAAGCAAGTTGTTGGAAAGCAAATGTTTAAAACATCAGGGAGGTTCTAAAAAGAAATCAGGATTCCCAGAACAAAGGACAGTCTAATAAGTCTGAATGACTATACAAAGGATTTACAACCCCCCTCACACCATAGCAGTCCTTTAATCCTCCCAGAAAGTCTGAAACTGCATTTGTCTTTTTGGCTACAGATTGCTTCAGGCAGATAGGTTTTGAGTGTGATCCATCATGGTTACAGATGGCAGTGGGAATCTCTCCCTCCCTTTCTGGGGATTCCTCCTCACCTGCCTAACCAGATTCTTCTTTTCTGTCATCAATCAGCAAATTCTTTCTCAGGGAATAATAGAATCTGCCCCTCTTCTTCGTTTATGGGAAGAATTGTATTCCAGGATGTTCCTGGTGCCTAAGAAAGAAGATTCATGGAGACTAGTTTTGGTACTTTCTTTTCTGAATTAGGTTGTGATAGTTGCCATGTTCAAAATGCTGTCTTTTCAAAACTTGTTACCTCTTATTTCCCATTTGAGTTTTGTGGTGACCTTGGATTTAAAATATGCATATCATTGTATTCCTATAGACCCAGATTTCAGATGTTTCTTAAGGCTGTCTGTATCTGAATCACTTCATCCATTTTCTGAATTACTCTCTGGTCTTTCTACTGCTCCAGTGGTGCTCATAAAGAATTTAGCTCCTGTGATAGCTTACTGAAGACCACAAGGTATTCACCTTTTTCCATATTTAGATGACTCACTTATTTTCAAAAGAATCTCTCAGTTGGATAAAGGATGTCCTCCACAGATTGGGATTCCAAGAGAACATACAGAAGTCTTCTCTGACTACTTCTAATAGCACTTTTCCTGAGGTGTCTCCTTCAAAGAGCTTTTCTTCCACAGGAAAACATAGATCTGTATTTAGATTTGTTCCTGAGTTTTTCCACTCAGACTACTATCTCAGCAAGGAAATGCCTCAGGATTCAGGATGTCATTGCATTTATGATACTCATGGTATCTTTTGCAAGACTTCACATGAGAAAAATCCAGTGCTGCCTAAAATTTCTTTGGTCCCAGCATCAACATCCCCTGACGTTTCAAATCTCAGTTTTGGAATTTGTGAAAAGGGAGATTTTTTTTAATGAAGAAACCAAATTTCTCCCATTCTTCCTTCCAGTCAGTCATTACAGATGCCTCAGACTTCAACCAAGGTGGGGGGAGATTTTACACACTGGGCAAACTACCCATGGTAGCCTGAGATCTATCTTTCCAGCACAGTCTGACTATACAGGCATCTTATATACTGTGAGAGCAAAATTGTGCGGCAGACAAACTGAGCAAGACCATGAGCGATCCTCATAAATGGACACTGATGAAGCTAGGAAGCACCTCAAATAGTTATATTTGCCTCTGCTCACAACAATCATTTGGTAAAATTCTGCTCCAGGACTCCATGCCAGAAGCCTGGGAAACAGATGCATTTTCTTTTCCTTACAAAGGAATGTTCCTGTATGCTTTTTCACTCTTTCCACTAATATCTATGGATATTCAGAAGATTCAGAAGGACTCTATGAAGATAATTGCAATGATTTTCTGGCCCAGCCAACAGTGGTTCTGCCTTTGGTTCATAGGTAAGTACTAGGCTAGCTGCCCTTGTGGGTCATTTTAAGCCTAGCCATTTTCCCTTTTTGTGCTTGAAATAATCTGTCTCCTTTGGTTATAGACTGGCCTTACCCATCCTGTGGTTGATAATTAATATTATCCCCAATGAGAATAACTGGAATCATACCCTAGATAATATGAGAGAACAAATACATTTAGGAGCTGCCTGTGTCCATTAGTTGTACAAGGGCATTAGTTGTACAAGGGGCAGTCCTGGGGTAAATTTCCTATTTCCCATGCATAGATCTAAGTTTATTTATTTATTTTATTTATTTACTTATTTATTTAACATTTGTTGACCAGGAAATTCTGACCAGGACAGAGCCTATTTTCAGCAGCGGTCTGGGGAGAAACGTTGAAGTTGCATTTGAACATGGACAGGGATGAACTTTGTTTTATGTGGGTGGGGAGTCAGTTCCACAGCAGCAGTGTCCTCTGTGAAATATGCCTGTCCCTCCAAACCATTCTGTTGATGTTGCAGAAGAGGTTTAGATATCTGGACTGAGTATTTCTGATGCCATTTGACTTGCTGATGTGCAGTAAATCCATCAGTAATGGGTCGGAAGATGCCTTGTATGCCAAAAACAGGTCACCTTTTAGCAGTCTGTAGGAAACCGAGTATAGTGACAGGGCTTTGTTGGTCCATTTAGGACATGTTGTTTAGGTCTTGAATCCTTTCAGTAAGGTGTCTCAAGGTATCTCTGTGAGCATTCCAGTTGATGCATGTATCTGGACAGATACATGCCAAAGGGGGCATTATAATCAGTGGCTGGCTTAATGAGGGCTGAGTAAAGGGGGACAGTGACACAATCCCTGTGGAATACAGAAGAACTTTCTTACAGCAGTAAACATATATTGTTCAAAAGTTACATCATTGTCCACATAAATCCCCAAATCCTAAAAAAGTGGGTCAGCTCTTAGGGGTGAATTGTCACTGTAAGACCAAAGCTTTCAGGTTAAACACCCTTCATCAGTATTAGCTCAATGCACCTACTTAAAACAATTTATACAGACATTAATTAAACTACAGCCAACAGAAATTTATCACATGTTGTTAAAGAAACATCACAATCTTTTTTTAAAAAAATATAGTAATAAAATATTGCACAAGTCCCAAAATATAATACATAAAAATTAATGTAGACAGTTATGTCTCTGTTTTAAAATCGGTTTCAGTGATACCATTTGATTTAAACCAGGTAATTTATCTGCAAATAAAAGGAGTATCCATTTATATTCACTCAATTCTAGTTTAGTGTTTATATCACCCAGCCTATTGTCCTTGGTTATATTGCCAATAACTTTAAACATTGAACCATGCTCTAGATTAGTCTCAGTTATATGTTTAGCTAGAGCATTTGTCAAGATCTTACGTCTAATGTCAGAATTAAGTTCTATTATTCTATCCTTAAGTCTTCTATTAGACTTACCTACATAGAAACAGTTACATTTTTGCACGTAGCCAGATAAACAATGTTAGTGCTATTACAAGTTGCAGCACATTTGAATTAAATTTTTTTCTAGTTTGTGTATCAAAATAATTCACATCTTTATCAATATAAGTGCACAACAACAATTATAGCGTGGAAAAGTACCATATTTTTTATCCTGGTTAAACTCATACTCCCCTTTATATCTTTATAGCATAATTGTTGCTTCAAATTAGCACGGTTTCTAAATGCAAACCCAGGTGTCGGGTTAATAAATTTCTTCAAACCTGGTAAGGCCTGTAATATGGGCCAATTGTCAGAGATAATTTTCTGTATTTGTGAAGTACTTCAATTATATGTTGTTACATATAGAAGTTGTACACAAATATCAGGGGTAGCAGATGTTATATCAGTAATATTTCTTCTGTCCATGAAGTATGGACTAGCATCACCATCCCGTAATCTAACTATTTCATTATAGTAGCATGTAATCATGTTGGGATCATAACCCCTATCTATTAATAGTTTGCCCATCTCATCTGCTTGTTGTTGAAAAAGATTAATATCAGTGTTCAATCGACTTAAACGTTTCATTTGGGACTTTATTATTCCTCTGAAGATATGTGGAGCATGCATACCTTTTTATGCAGATATTTATTACCATGTATATGTTTTTATATACGGTGGTATGTATATCATTACCATCAAAATGTAATGTCATGTCCAAAAAATTAATTTTGTTTGAAGAGCATTCCATAGAAAACTTTAAAAAATCAGTGCTACCATTCAGCATTTCAACATAGTCATCCAGTTCTTTTCTATTGCCTTTCCACATAAAAAAGACATCGTCCACAAAATGTTTAAAAAAACAGATTTTGTCTGACAGAGGTACAATGCTGTTAAAAATAATTTCACATTTCGAACAATCTAATACCAATGTTGCATATGTATTGGCTTCCGAAGTGCCCATAGCAACACCAGATATCTGATGGTAATACTTATTGTTGAACGTGAAAACATTATTTTCAAGGACTACTTCAAGTAGTTCACAAATGGTTTCAATACGACGTCCATCTAATAGCCCTCTTTCACATAACACTTTTCTGATAGCTGCTATTCCATATTGATTGGGAATTACAGTAAAAAGGGACTTAATGTCCATTGTAGCCATAATGAAATTGGTTACATCTGTGTCATAAAACCATGTGCCCAAACTAGTTAGGAAATCAGGAGTGTCCTTGATATAACTTTGTACGTATCTCAAATAAGGTGAAAGGCAATGCTGTAAGTAAATTGAGATAGGCTCAGTAAGCCAACCACGTCCAGAGACAATTGGTCTCATGGGTGGATTTATAAGTGACTTATGTATTTTAGGAAGGCCATATAAGGCCGGTATAATGGGTGCAGGTACTGTAAAAAAACTAAATGTATCTAGATCAATATCTTTCATGAGCTGTAAATCAAATTATCATATTTACCCGGCTTATCATTTGCTTAATATCTAAGCCAGATATTTCAACAAAGGTATCTCCATCATTCAACAATGCATTCATATTAAAAAAATAATCCATTCTATTCATTAGTACAATCGCACCAGCCTTGTCGGCCTCTTTTATAATGATTTCATCATGGATCTTCAGTGTTGTTAAAGCGATACGCTCATCATTAGTCAAATTATAAAACTTACCAAATCGGCCTTTCTCATATAATTCTCTAATTTGTATTTCACAAATATTATTAAATGCACAAACAATTGGATGACTTATAGGAATAAATGTACTTTTACATCTACATCCAGCTCGCTGTATACACAAAGTATCACAGAAAGTTAATTTCAAGTCCAGCTCTCTGCAAAATAATTTTAAATCAGTTAATGCATCAGTTGCTATGTCCAAACCAGCCGGTATGAAACTCAGTCACTTCTTGCAGCAATAATACCGTAGCTGGCGTAATTTCATAGTTTGAAAGGTTAACAATAGTTTTAAGTGTGGATGTCCTCACTTCCGTCGTTTGTGTTTGGAATGGGATCCAGTCTGACTCCTCTCTCTCTCTCTCTCTCTCTTTTTTTTTTCTGTACCGAACGCCCTCTCGATACACTCCGCTGTCTATCCTGCACTTGTTCCAGTAGTTTCAAATGAACAGGTTGCTGGGAGGGCTGAAAAGCCAAAGGAGTGCCTTTATTCTGTGAATCATATAACATGATTATATGCTACTATAATGAAATACTTAGATTACAGGATGGTGATGCTAGTCCATACTTCAAGGGCAGAAGAAATATTACTGATATAACATCTGCTACCCCTGATATTTGTTCACAACTTCAATATGTAACAACATATAATAGAAGTACTTCACAAATACAGAAAATTATCTCTGACAATTGGTCCATATTACAGGCCTTACCAGATTTGAAGAAATTTATTAACCCTACACCTAGGTTTGCATTTAGAAACAGTGCTAATCTGAAGCAACAATTATGCTATAAAGATATAATGGGGAGTATGAGTTTAACCAGGATAAAAAAAATATATGGTACTTTTCCATGCTATAATTGTTGTTGCTGCACTTATATTGATAAAGATGTGAATTATTTTGATGCACAAACTGGAAAAAAGATTTGAATTCAAATGTGCTGCAACTTGTAATAGCACTAACATTGTATACCTGGCTATGTGCAAAACATTTAACTGTTTCTATGTAGGTAAGTCTAATAGAAGACTTAAGGATAGAATAATAGAACATAATTCTGACATTAGATGGAAGATCTTGACAAATACCCTAGCTAAACATATAAATGAGACTAATCTAGAGCATGGTTCTATGTTTAAAGTTATTGGCAATATAACCAAGGACAATAGGTGGGGTGATATAAACACTAAACTAGAATTGAGTGAATATAAATGGATACTCCTTTTATCTGCAGATAAATTACCTGGTTTAAATCAAATTGTATCATTGAAACTGATTTTAAAGCAGAGACATAATTGTCTACATTCATTTTTATGTATTATATGTTGGGACTTGTGCAATATTTTATTACTATATACTTTTAAAAAAAAGATTGTGATGTTTCTTTAACAGTATGTGATGAATTTCTATTGGCTGTGGTTTAATTAATGTCTTTATAAATTGTTTTAAGTAGGTGCATTGAGCTAATACTGATGAAAGATATTTAACCTGAAAGCTTTGTTCTTATAATTAAATATTACGCTACTCAGTTCGTCTTTGCTTTAATACGTTTTTTGTCAGAACTATGTTTTACCAAAATCTGTGATTGTCTTGCTGCTGAATTGTCACTGTGACAGTTCTCTGGGGTAGATGATTTCTCAAAAGATACAATAATTTCTCCATCCTATCTATGAGGCAGTTGGGAGCCTATCGGGTGACATAGAGCATTATGCCCAGTTTATTTAACTTTTCTACTGTGGCTGAGTTGGGAATTGTGTCAAAAGCTTTGGTCATGTCAAGGTTTGCAGTGTGTACCTCTTTGCCTTCATCCATTGCTTTGGTGACCTTTTCAAAAAAATTCACCCGGCTGAGTAAGTATGACCTGTCCTTGACGAATCCAAACTGAGATGAGTTCAGTGTTTGGAGGTTCCCTATGTTCTGATTGATTAATTCCATGATAGGTCTTTCATATCTTTGCATATGAGGCTGGTCAGAGTTATGGATCTGTAACTGCCTGACTCTTTAGAAAGGCATCCCATATGCAAGGGAATGACTCCTAGATGTTCTCCATTCACGTGGTACAAAACCTGTATGGAGATTGAATAGTGTTGTTAGGGGTGTGGCTAAATTGTGTTTCCTGCTGTTTAAGGTGCATCTAGGGATATTGTCAGGAGCCATAAATGCAGTATTTTTTGTTTTTGATAGCACATTTAGGAGGTCGGCAAGTTTCAGGTAGATCTTGAGGGACAGACAGAAGGGTGAGAGAGGTAAAGATAGAGCCAAAATTTATTGTCCAGTAGGTTAGCTGTACCTTTGGCCACAGTGTAGTTAACACCACAGCACACTGCTGAGTTGTGCTTTTGAGCATAACTAAAAATGTCTTGTGGTTATCTTTGGTTTGAGTAGCTATTTTAGCCTCAGACTTGGCTTTGGTGGATTTTATTAAGCTCCTGAGTTTATTACAGTGGTAAGGGCTTTAGCATTCAGGGAATTACTCTTCTTACTTTTGGTAAAATTATTTTCCTTTTCCTTTTATTGTAAAGCTTGTTGATATTATCATTCTGCCATGTGGGTTTGTTTCTGGGGTTTGCCCTGCCCTTGTTCCTACGGGGTACAGCTGCATGTATGCAGCTGTTTACATGCTAGTATAGTGTGATGGTGTGCATTTCTGCATATTCAATAGAGTTAACTGGGTTTGCTGGTGATGTGAAGCTTACCAGTGTATCATTTAGGAGTAGGTAGTTTGTCTTAAATACATTTCTAAAGGTTCCTTGGCTGGAAGGGATATCTGGTTTCAGTTTTGTTTTGTAGGAGAATGCTTTATGGTCAGACCTAACAAGTAATGAAGATACACAAGGGATGGTGCACGATGCTTCCATATCAGTAAGGACAAGATCCGAGATGTTATTCACCCTAGTGGGGTATGCTAACTAAATGCCCAGTGCACTTTAATTGGCAAAGTGCAGGAGTCTCTGTGCTTGTGCACTAGTGGTTGTGCAGTTTTCCCAGTCTATAGTTGGAGAGTTTAGATCACCAAGGAAAATGGTAGTAGGTTTAATACTGAGTGATTCTAGTTCTGCAGATGGGCGTTGTGGCTTTCTTTTGTCATAGAGGGAGTTTTATAACCAGCAAATGTATGGTAGTGGACCTTTTTGATGTTACTTGGATATGAAGATGCTCTAGTGCATCATGCTGTTTTACCAGTCTTGAAGTGAGTCTCTTCTCTATGTAGATTGGTACATCTCCACATTTTACCCCCTCCTGTGCAGTAATTGATCTAAATGTGTAGGTTTTATAGCCCTGCACAGCTGGAGTGCTCTCTATTCTTTTAAACCATGCCTCTGTCTCTGCACAGATGTCAATACCTTGCAAGGTGAAAAGGGCTTGTAGAGAGTGGAGCTTCTTGTTCAGGCTCCTAGCATTGATCAGTAACACCTTCATATTTTCCTTTGCTTGTTTCTTCATGTTAGTAGGTTTATCAGGTTGGCATTGCCCAAAAAGGCAGTACGGGGTTGGATAATGTATTTGCCAATAATCAAAACCGTTGCTGCTATGGATGCAGGCCATCCTTAACAAAGCAGTGTGGTCTATTGATCATATCCTTCCAGGCTGACAAATATTGGACCTCCTTTGAATGACACCAAAACCTAAGCCAGTTACTGAAGTCAATTATTTTTTCCTCGTATCATGGCATCATCCTTAGAATGGTGCTCAATTCTAGGCTCATACCTCCCTTAGACACACTGTCTGTGAGCTCCATCATATATCTCTTCACATAATCCAGGAAGGTACACCTCAAGTCTTGAAGTATGACAGAGTCATACTGGTACTTGTTCAAGAACTTGAGTGCATATGTGATCTGATGGATTCTGGCACCAGACAAGTAACTATTGCTCTTTCCTTGCTGAGCTTAGTAAAAGGCACATCTGTATGTCAGTCACCTATGACAAGAATGTTTGGTCAGGTTGATGCCTGCCTTATGGGCTCAGCATCTATAACTTTGGGACTCCTTGTGCTATGTGAGGAAGTAGGCTTAATATGCTGAGTGCAATTTGTCCCTGTGTTATGTTTTGGAGGTCTTTGGGTTTTAGCCAAGTTAATCTTTAGAACCTCAGCATGTGATGGATTATATGCATTCTGATGGCCTTTGAGAGGTGTGATGTGTGGTTTACTGCTGATGATTTTGGTGCCTGATTTTACTGTGTGTGAGATTTTTCCCTCCAAGGGTATTATATGTGTACATGTCTTACACGTGCTTGAGTAATACATGATTGTTAGCATGAGACAATTCTTATACTGTCTCGATACCCATCTCAATCAGGTTGACTAGAGAAGTTGTGAAGAAGTGCTGGTTCATGATACCAACAGGAATGATTCTTGGGGCATGGTAACTATAACTGCTTGGAGTTCGATTTTAGAATAATCTTTGGGTGGACTTGCTACTGAGTATTTAAATTTCAATACAAAACACCTAGCCTGGAAACCTTCTTCTGCCACCTGCAAGAATTAGTGAATTATAGGAAAAAAGAAACACACTAATTTGATACTAAAATTAGTGCAAGCAGTATCAGTACACTCAAAATTAAGCAATTTTATCATAGGTTTTTAGCCTGGAGAGTAGTTCAAGGGTAGAGACTTTACAAAATGATACGCATGTGCGTATTGTCAACAGCTAATAAATAGAGTGAGGGAGGGAATTATGCTGTCAAATTATCATAAGGGCAGGCAACAACAGGTATACTAGGTTTAAGAACACAATTTTAACAGGTTGGACAAGTGGGAAGAACAATTAGACCTTTAGCTGTGAACTGCCCCATTGTAAAGAGAAGTCCTGAACTAGCCTGACGTACACTTAGTACAAAAGAATGAAACCAGGGCTTAAAAACAATGGTTAGACCACTTCAAACCACAAAAATGCAGTGCATGTATGTGTTGGAATCACTATTATAGGCTTAGACTTTAGCTAAAACAGATGCATACTGTTAAAATGCATTTAAAATCAGATGAAGAAATGAAAACACATCCCTGTGTTTCTGTCTTGCAGAACTATTAAAATGCAGCAGTAACCATAAACTTTCTCACAGACAGTCTACTCACACAAGATAGGGGGAGTTTGGTACATTCCAGTTTCAATTAACTTCAACTGACTGCCTGGATGATCCATTTCTCATACCTTTAGGCATTTATTTCATGAGGATATGCAGCATGTTCTATAGGAGGCTAGAAAATGCTATATTGGTAAGTGGAAGCGATTTTCTAGTTGGTGTCTAGCCAATGATAAGGGATCCATCAGGGATTTTGTACCACTATTGCTCAAATATTTCTGTGAGTTACTTTCCTCTGGTCTCTCTTACTCATCTGTAAAGGCTCAGCTTGCAGCCATTTCAGGATACCTGCCCACGGATCCTCCTCTTTCTTATCTGTGGTAAAACATTCTCTGAAAGGCGTTTTACACTTGAGACTTCCTGGTAAATAGGTTGCTCCCCTGTGGGATCTCAGTTTTGTGCTGGAAAAGTTGATTGTCACTTTTTGAACCTTCTCTTCTGTGCTCATCATTCCTGTGACATCTATAAGAAAAGTATCTTGAGCTGCAGGCCCTCATGGTGGGTGAATGTTACCACATTTTCAGTAAAGATAGGGTCAGATAAAAACAAACCCTTTATGCCCAGATTGGTTCCAGAGTTTATTTTGAATCAAGCCATTAATCTCCCAGTTTTCTACTTGGAAAATAAACATCAGGGAGAAAAGATTATGCATACTCTGGACATGCAAAGGTAGCACAGGTACTATCTGGACAGAATCCTTTAGAGTCCTTTAGAAAAGCAGATCAGCTATTTATTTCGTATCAAGGGACAGAAAAGTGACATCCTGTGTCTAAAAAGTTTTCAGGTGGTTTTCATCCACTATTGCCTTTAATTATTCCCACCATGGCAAATCCATTCCAGGCAGTATCAGGGCACATTCTGCTAGAGTCTTGTCTTCCTTGTGGACATACTGAAAATTTACAAAGCATTACAGACTGGATTTCTTTCCTACGTCCAGGATGAACTTTGCTAGGATCATTCTCCAGGGGCTCCCAGATCTGTATTCTTTCTGACAGATTGGATAGGCTTTGGAATTAACCCAAATAGCCTAAAGACTACTGCAGTAGTGGAAATGATTAACATAGAGTAGTTGTACAAGTTGCACTTACCCATAACAGTAAATGTTCAGATTCCAAAATGTTGCAGTAGTCACACCCACCCTCCACCCCGCTGCTGTTGTAGTTGAGATATAAAGTAGAACGTTTTGTGTTTCTACTTTAAATTCATATATTTGTATTGCTATTTTTGTTATTGATTCATGATTGTTAGGTTCCTCTCTCTCTCTCTCCATGTGTGTGAGCAAGAAAATCCTGAAGATAGCTTTGCACTGACTGCTGATTTCCTTCCTTGGAGTCAGCCAATCAACAGTCGGTGTGAAGGTCTGTGAGTGAATCAAAGCACTGGATGTGGCCAGTTGTTCTGTCATGGGCAGGACACATCACAAATAGACTAAAGGCTAATGGAGCAGCGAAGAATTCGAACATCTACTGTTAGAGGTATGTGCAGCTTACACAACTTTCCTTTTTTCTGAGAAAAAAATAAAGTAACCAATTGCAAAATCATCAAATGGGCTACAGCTTTTAATTTAGTTCAGTTATTTGCATGTGTTGATTGAATGATTAAAATTAAAATGGGATCTAAAAAACTGCTTGTAGTAAACTTTTTAAGCAAAATAATACCTTGCTTGAATTATATATGTTAGAAGTTTACTAAAACTATAATAAAGTTGATGCCTGATTTTTGTCTGCTTTTAATAGATAATGTAAGGAAAAGTTACATTCTACCCATTTTCCAGCCATGTTAATAAATAATGGTTTCTGAGGATAAACTTTCTGAAGGGGCAAGTAAATATGGAAATATACCAGCCATTCATAAAGAACCACACCATGGGTGCTGAGAGCTGTAGCCAAAAGGGGCTGTTTCCACAATCATGGAAAATTTGATTCAGAGGCACATTAGCTGCAATAAGGAAAGACCTCATTATCTGCTAATTGGCATGTCTTTAAATCTCATTTAGTGTTATTGCTAGTGCTAATTAGCACTTTCCTGTGGTAATCACCTCTGGTGGCCAGTGCTTCATGTAGGCACAGGAACCCCCTCTCTTTTCATTTGCGCGCACACACACACACACACACACACACACACACACACACACACACACACACACACACACACACACACACACACACACACACACACACACACTGCTATACCTTGTACTTGTCTTTTAGTTTACAGATGTATCCTCTTATTTTTTTCATTCTTCTGGAACTACACTGTGATGCTAAACCTGTTGCTCTGTTAACATTTCAATTGACTCAAAATAATATTTAAAAACAATCCCTGTGTCATCTAACATTCCTACTGACTTTTTCTGAAAGTCTTCAGCATGGCCATTTAAAAGTGTGGCTTCCCCCAACAAATGTGCACACCCGCAGTCCTTTAAAATTGTCCCTGATTTTGCCATTGTTCTATGTTGCAGTCATTCAATAATGCCAGACACCAAGAGTTTCATACTTCTTGTAGTTCAGAAAATGCATCAACATGCAAGCCCTCCTCAGTTAGGGTAGAGGACTAAAGCTGTGTATTGTTACAGAGCAGTTTTCTGTGAAAAGGGGTGGGGTTTAAAGTCTTTTCCCTACTTTAATGTAATCTTTTTAAGTGACTTAAGTATTTAAAGTGCATCCCTGATGTCTAATGGTAGCACAGAGGACTAAGTATCTGCAAGCAAGCTGTTTTTGTGTTGGAAGGATAGTGTTCAAACCTTTTCCCTCGCTCTTTTCTTACATTTATTTATTTCGTTAATTTTTCTCTTTGTAAGTACATTCAGGTAATATTGAGACTAACCCTCGTGTCTAGTGGTATCACAGAGGATTAACATTTTGCAAAATCAGTAACATGCTTTATGTGCCAAGGGTACAGCGTTCTAAGCTTTTTTTCCTGTTGTTCTCTAACTTTTTAAGTGACTTATAATTAAATTAAATCTCTGGTGTCTGCTAGCCTTAGCTATATGAGTTATATCCAGCCAAGGATATAACAGCTGACCAGCTTCCAAAGCTTCAGGGAACCTTCTACATGCCCTGTCAGGCAGCTTGAGCTAAGCTGACTAAAAGACAAGATTGGTAAGCCCTTCAGAGCTTCATTGTCAGCAAAGAGTACACTCCTCTGAGGCTTTTGAGCATTGACTGCTGGCTTGTTGTTAGAAAAATATGTAATAGTAATATGCATGCTTACTGTATTTAGTGCATTCGAGATTTAAAAGGGTCAATACATTTATTCTGTTCACACTGCATGAATCTGCACAGCCATTAGAAACTTAACAAGAAACATTCTGTTTCTGCTAATGTCAGCAAATAAAATAAGTAATTCATTTCTGCTAGTGTCATGAAAATTAACAAAGGGATATTCATTTCTGCTTATGCCATGAGAAAATATGCAGCTGTTAGAAGCTATTGATAAAGAAAACAATAGTCAGCATTACTTGTATTAAAGCTAGAAATGTACCTTGAATCTAGGTAAAATGCAACACATGTATTAGAACAGTACAATAGAATAATTGAAATGCTGAAATGGACTGACATAAACCCAAGGCCAGGCTGTTTTTCTCAAAATGTTTTGCAGAATGACAGATATTTTAACTTGGTCAGCAATAAGTCTAACAATATTTTCTGTAGAACATACAAAATCTGTGTCTAACTACGCCAGCAATAGAATGTAACATTTTCTATGTGACAGAAAGGGAACTGTATAAGTATAACCTACTAGTCGTTAATCATTTAGACAAATCCTGTACATACATGCTTTGTCTCCTTGCTGCAAGTAATAAAGGGTGCCTTGCTTGAACCTAACGTGAATTGGTCTTTGAAGTTTTTTCCTTTGACAGATTGGTCTTTCGGACCGGAACCCTCTCTTCACCTCGGATCAGACGGGCCAGGTGGTTGAAACCATACGGGGAAGAAACCAAACCGGTTCTTCTTATCTGAAAAGTCCTCCGACTGAATTGTCGTTCAAAAGAGGCCAGCCATTTTCTGATCTGCAACTGAAGGGCGGGTCTCCATGAATTGGTGATCAATCATGTGGCTCAGGTAAGGTGAATCTACTTTTTTCTGTTTTAGATCAGGGACTAGATGTGTATTGTTTTTGTTAGACTGTATTTTTCTTACAAGTCAGGGACAAAAAAGATTACTGTCTTGTCATAGATCAGGAGAAACAGAATAAGTAGGCAGTCATTCTGAAGAGACTATAACAAAATCCGTGGTACCACGTTAAAAAATAAGAGAAGTTACGTAATGATAAAAGGGTAGAACAAAATGGGTAATAATTGCACAAAAAGACCCCAAAATCCGCCATTAATAGAAGACGCAAAATACATGCAGTCGCAGCGCGCCGACAATATTAAATATTATTCAAAATGGGTTAATAAGTACAAATTCAACAGGAAATTAGAAAAATCCTCGCTTATCAAACAGCTCAAAACTGATTCCAAAGGTAGGGTAAAAAAGCAACGTAAATTAGGAATCCCTCAGGCACACAGGTGGAATGAGGAAGTCAACCGTAGGGAACAAAAGAACAAGAATTCAAAAGCAATGTTTTTAGATAAGGAGGATAATAACTTAGCAATAGCATCAGCACCTCCGCCACTTATGAAGCAAGTGAACAGGTTAGTCCACCCCCACAATATCCTGTGGTCACTGAAGATAGAGGCATTATGAAAATAAAACCGTATATTAGAGATCCCATTGAGACCAGGTCTCGAACAAAGGCAGGTAACTAAAATGAAGACATCGAGTTATGGCAAATGGTTAAGAATTCACGATCTATAAGTGAAGGAGAAGAAATATGTCCACTTATAGAAGTACCCAACCCTCAGGCAGGTCAAGACAGTCAGGACCCAACTATTTTAGTGTATAGACCTTGGAATCCGGAAGACATTCGGAAAGCCACTGAGGGAATTCCCCATCCAAAAATTAATTTTAGAAAATTCTCTGAAGATTTACAAGGAATGAGGTTGAGTTATAACTTAAACAGAGAAGAGGTAGAAAAGGTAGTTAGACAAATAGTAGGGCCAGATTGGCATATGATTAGTGGGAACTGGAATCCCCGTGACACTGCACAAAGACCCCTCTCACATAGCAGCGCAGAATTAGACACCAGAGTAAAAGGTCTGACAGACCGCATCTCTGAAAAATCGAAACCTAGGGCAGACTGGACTTGCATTAATCAATGCATCCAACAAGAAGGTGAAACAATTGACTGGTATTATGCCAGATTATTAGAGTGTTTTAGTAACCACTGTGGAATGCAGGTTCCTGAAGATCAAACACAAGATTCCCCATATGAACAGCAGTTAAAGAATGCATTTTTAAAGGGCAGTATTGCAGCTAGAAGCAGTTTTATTACAAAACACATGGTAGATCATCGTACAAGCAGGTTACAGTCATTACTTGAATATGCTAGGCATGCCGAAAGGCATTTTAATAGCAAAAAGAAAATGAAAGCTCAGATATTTTCTGTAGAAGATGGAGCAGAAGTTTATGTAGTACAGTCCGGGAAAAAGGGCAAGAAAAATGCACAGGGAAACAAACAAATCTGATCAATGATCAGAGGACTTTGAAGGGCGAAAGAAAAAGGGAGAATGTTTTAAATGCGGTAAAAAGGGAATTTGGCAAGGGATTGCAAGAAAAATAAGAAGGCAACAACGGAAGACAAGGAGGATGAGGACTGACTATATGGTAGTCAGGAATCACTAGAAGGGGCTAGCGAAAAAGGGACAAATGAGAATGTGACAGAGGGAGTAGAGGAAGTGCAGGAAGTGAGTGACAATGAAGAAGATGAAATATTAGACCTAGCCTTATTGAGCTTAGATCTCTATTTAGCAGATACAAAACCAGAAGTTACACTCTTGGTAGAAGGGAAGGGAAGTCAAATTCTTGTGTGACTCAGGGGCATCACGAACCCTGATACATCCCTCCAAACCGCCAGAAAACACAGAGACACCTGATTACATACTCGTCAAAGCAGCTAATGGACAGCTGTATCGGGAGCCACTCTCCCGTGACATTGCAATAACTGATCCAGTTTCAGGATTGACACAAAAAAGCAAAATTGTTGTTTCTGCAAAATGCCCAGTAAACCTCTTGGACAGAGACCTCATGCAGCTATTTGGTATAGCAGTAGTCCCAACCATGCAGGGTATGGAAGCACAGCAACAAACTGATACCTTTGCAGTGCAATCGGAGGTTGAAATGTTTTATTGGTACAGCCAGGACTTGGTTACGACTGGTCCAGGGACTGTAACCGAAGAGTTAATGAATGTAGCCATCAGCAAGTTCCCCTCCCTTGACATTGATAAGCAACAACTGTTGCACTGTACCCTGTATTATTGTAATACACCAGGACCTGATAAGGAATATGAGCAAGAATTGTTTAAGAATCATGCAAACAGATTGATATTGCGTAACTCTGTACTGGGACACAGAAGGGAACAGTGTAGCCAGCTGTTCATTGCCCCAGGAGTTTTTTGCACTTTATAAATCTTATCGATTACCACATGTTAGCTTAACCAAAAACAGAAACATAGAATAGGCAGACCTAGGCGAAAAAGTCACGAGATGGGAGAAACAGACAGAACTAGAACTATCAGAACAGGGAATACAAATACAGAAGTTGAATTGGATAACTCAGACCAACCCAGCTGTGCATTTACAGTCTGGTGAGGGCAGCTGATTGACACTCCTGTTAAAGGAGGAAGAAAACGCCTTACAAAATATACTAGATACTCTCTGGTCAACAGGAAAGTCAGATGTAGGACTTATTCGTACAGCAGGACCAGTTACTATCATGCAAAGTCAGCATTTAAACCACAAAAGAGACAGTATCCCTTAAGAAAAGCTGCAGAGGCAGGGATAAAGCCTATTATAGCAGCCTTACTTAAAGGAGGAATACTAGTAGAATCTCCCGATTCACCATGAAATACACCCTTATTTCCTGTCAAAAAGGCAAATGGAGAATGGCGTATTGTCCAAGATTTACAAGCTGTAAATGATGCAGTAATACCAAGGGCACCTACGGTGCCAGACCCACACACCTTGTTGAATGATTTAAAACCTCAACAGAAGTATTTTTCTGTGGTAGACATTAGCAATGCATTCTTTTCAGTACAGATACACCCTGACAGCCAGTATTGGTTTGCATTCACATTTCAGGGGAAAAGGTATACATATACGCGACTACCACAGGGGGGTATTGTGAAAGTCCAACAATATTCTCACAAGAAATGGCAAGCAACTTGGCGGGATTCACCCCACCAAGAGGCAGTCAGATTTTACTTTATGTTGACGACATCTTGCTGGCAGCCCCCACCCAACAGGATTGTAGAGAAGATACCATAGCACTTCTACAATTCTTAGCCGCTGAAGGGCATAAGGTAAATAAAAGTAAACTGCAGCTCTGGAAAAAACAAGTCAAATACCTAGGATATGTAATATCCAAGGAAGGCAGAACACTAGATGAGGACAGAAAGGTAGCAATTTTGCACAAACCAAAACCCACTACCAAGAAGGAAATTATGTCCTTCCTGGGTAAAACTAATTTTTGCCAGAGCTAGATTCCAAACTATGCTTTGGAATCTGCACCTCTGACTGACCTTATATATAAGAAGCCTATGGCAGTGCAGGATTTATTACAATGGACACCAGAAGCAGAATCTGCTTTCTGCAAACTGAAGTAATTAATAGCATCCTCATTAGTTCTGGGATTACCAAACTACCATAAACGTTTTTTTCCAAACTGTAGATTGTAAGCAGGGTTACATGACATCAGTACTAACACAGCAGCATGGGGATAAGCAACGCCCCATTGCTTACTATTCATCACAACTAGACCCAGTGGCACGATTCTTACCCCACTGTGTACAAGCCGTAGTTGCAGCTGCAATGGCAGTACAAGCTTTGGCCTCAGTAGTCTTATTCCACCCTCTCACTTTGAGAGTGCCTCATGCAGTCACAATTATTTTACTACAAGAAAAGGTGGCATATCTTTCCCCTGCTAGGCATCTTCCTGTATGACTATATTGTTGAGCCAACCTTGTATGACAATTGAGCGATGCACGACTTTGAATCCTTCTACTCTGCTCCTGACCCCTGCAGACGGCACACCACACCGCTGCCTGCAGGTAATTGAGCAAAAGACACTACCTAGAAAAGATCTCACGGATGTCCCCTTGGATGATGTCGAGGTGACATACTACGTGGATGGCTCGTGCAAAAGGGGTCCTGCAGGACAGAACCTAGTAGGATATGCAGTAGCTTCTGATACTGAAATTATAGAAGCAAAACCTTTACCACACAACTTATTTGCACAGGCAGCAGAATTGATTGCCTTGACACGGGCATGTACCTTAGCAAAGGGTAAATGTGTAAACATTTTTACTGACAGCCAGTACGCTTTTTCTACTGTACATGTTTCTGCGCAACAGTGGAAAAACCAAGGAATGATAACATCTACTGGCAAACCTATAAATCATGCACAGTTTATCTTAGATCTTTTAGAATATATTCAGTTACCTCAGAAAGTAGCCATTTGTAAATGCACAGCTCACACCAAGCAACAAGATAGGATTTCAAAAGGTAATGCGAGAGCTGATACAGCTGCAAAACAAGCAGCCACAGAAGTATTTCTTTTAAATGAGGAATTACAACCCTCTGAGATTTTAGACTTAGAAATGTTAAAAACAATGCAGACACTCACTACGCAAGCTGAAAAACAACGATGGGTAAAATGAGGACCAATTCTCGAAAAGCACCTGTACATCTCTAGAGAAGGGAAACCGATACTACCATCTAATTTTTTTAGATATGCAGCTTTGTTGAGCCATGGGCAGTGCCATGTCTCAACAGGGGGGATGGTACAGCTGGTGAACGAGGTGTTCACAACGTACGGATTTACAAACTACTCTAAAAAATTTTGTTTGACGTGTCAGATTTGTAACAAACATCATGCACAAGGGGCGTTAAAGCCCAAGCAAGTGAGTTTCCGTACACCATCATATCCCTTTCACACTATCTGTATGGATTTTATAGAATTGAACAAATGTAAAAATAAGAAGTATTGTCATTGTAGATATGTTTTCCAGATGGGTGGAAGCCTTTCCAACCAAAAATCCAGATGCAGCCACAGTGGCAAAAGTACTTGTCAAAGAAATCATCCCTAGATTCGGAATTCCGGAAAGGATCTACAGTGACAATGGTACACACTTTGTAAACCAAACCATACTGCAGTTAAGTAAGCATTTTGCTATTTCTTTAAAAAATCATTGTGCATACCATCCACAATCTGCAGGGCTGGTTGAAAGGCATAATGGTATATTAAAAAACAAATTGAGAAAATTGATAGCTGAGACAGGGAAAAATTGAATATACTGTTTACCCCTGGCACTATTGAGCATGAGAACTGTCCCTACAGCAAAATGATTGACTCCTTTTGAAAAGTTATTTGGAAGGGCTTACTATACACCCCAGTGGAAACTTCTCATGTTATCACACCAGGAAGCTGATTTTACACTAGCTGAATAGAAAAAAGTCATGAATTCTAAACATCTGTTGCAGTCAAATTCTGTTTCAGATAGAAAGCAAACCGAGACATCAGAAGTGGCAGTGACACCCGGGGACTGGGTGTGGATAAAAGTTGTCAAGAAGAAGAATTGGTCATCACCAAGGTGGGAAGGTCCCTACCAGGTGCTTCTTTCGACACCCACTGCAGTCAAGATAGCAGAGCGAGCTTTGTGGATCCACCTGATGCACTGCAAACTAGTTAAGAACTTTGAAAAGGACAAAAATCTTACCTCTCCATCGGGGCCCCCAGCACAAAGTCTGGCTACATAGGGGGGTCAGATCAATAGGACTGATCCGTCTCAACCCGAGTGAAGAAACCATCGGTGCTGAACATCCTATTAGGGCAGAGAGTAAGAACACGTGTCTGAAATAAAGATGACAGAATACAGTAAGATCCAAATGTACCTATTCGGAAGAGTCGGAGAAAACAGGAATGCAGAACAACCGTTTCCTCGGAAGTATTGCAAAACCATCCTGTTGATTGTACTAGTGACAATAATCTTTTTGTTGTGGCCGTTCCTTTTCTCAGCCACACAAACTGGACTAAACAAGCATGCAGAGTTGTACGCAGAGTGGCACCAAAACTTCAACACTTACCAGGCAATCAAACATGTGTATGCTGAGACCTTCAATGTTTTGAATTGCTGGATTTGCACAGCTTTGCCAACAGCATATGGGGGGTTACTATTAACTTCAGTCCCCCTAGGAGCCAACAAGACCTGGGAAAACTTAATTTATGATACATCAGATGTCACATCACAAGATAAAGTAGCATTGCACTTGTCCGTTCGACAGAAGGGGACTGTCTGTTTTTACAAAAAATATACAGTTCAGGTGGGTTGGAGCAATTGCAATGTGACTGTTACTTATAGATGCTACAATAAGAGTGATAACACAGGATCCTTTTGCAACACGAGCTATGATTCATTTGTTGAACTGATGCATAGGACAACTAATGAAGTAAAACATAATGCTGGCCTTTATAGACAACTGTCTATGATAGACAAAAAAATGTTTCATCCAGAGCCAGGACATAGTAAAGTTACTACCAAAGTAGAAGACTGTTATTTTGTATGTGGTAGTAAAGCATACAAGTGGTTACCTGAGAATTAGTCTGGCAGTTGTTATTTGGGGTACCTGGTTCCGGCCATATGACACACAGCAGTTTTACCTCAAGGGAAAATTCGGAATGTTCGATGAGAAATCAAGAAGCCTGTCAATCCAGTGGGGCAAATTAATGCGGGCTGGAAAAACCATCATGCTGTGGGCTTAGGGAAAAATGGACTGTCACATATGGACTTGAGTGATACTGTTATCTCGTGGGCAGATGTATTGCCAGCATATGGAGCAACAAAATCAATCTGGGAACTGAGAAAATTATCTAAACTTCTCAAAATAATGAGCAATGCAACCTTTTCTGCCCTAGAATTGGTGACTGATGAACTGACTGCCATGAGAACTGTAGTGCTTCAAAACCGCATGGCTCTCGACTTCACCCTAGCAGCGAGAGGAGGTACGTGCGCCTTGATCTAGGAGGAGTGCTGTTCGTATATTCCTGACCACAAACACGAGATAGACAGTCATCTTGAGGTAATTCAGCAGGTGTCAGCCATGACCAAACTAGGACCAAATCCATTGATGGACTTTTTCCAGAAATTGTTTGGGGGTGGGGCAGTATCCTGAATAACATCCTGATTGCCATCTGTGTAGGAATGATCCTACTGGTGGTATGTGTGTGCTGCTGCACCCCCTGCATGAAAAGACTGATTAAAGACTTTACAGATATGTCAGTTTCAGAAACCTTATACCAAGGTGCTGAACTTGAAGAATTGTTAAAAATCTGAAAAAGCTTTCATAAGTTTAAACTGAATGACTCTCTTAACTGCAAATCCTGAGTAGGAAGAGGTTAGGGGAAGAAAAACGGTTTATGCTTATCTTGAAAGTAGAATAAAAGTATTAAAAGGGGGGAAATGTTAGAAAAATATGTAATAGTAATATGCATGCTTAGTGCATTTAGTGCATTTGAGATTTAAAAGGGTTAATACATTTATTCTGTTCACACTGCATGAATCTGCAAAGCCATTAGAAACTTAACAAGAAACATTATGTTTCTGCTAATGTCAGCAAATAACAAAATAAGTAATTCATTTCTGCTAGTGTCATGAAAATTAACAAAGGGATATTCATTTCTGCTTATGCCATGAGAAAACATGCAGCTGTTAGAAGCTATTGATAAAGAAAACAATAGATGCTTGAAAGTTTAAACCGTAGTCAGCATTACTTGTACTAAAGCTAGAAATGTACCTTGAATCTAAGTAAAATGTAACACATGTATTAGAACAGTACAATAGAATAATTGAAATGCTGAAATGGACTGACATAAACCCAAGGCCAGGTTGTTTTTCTCAAAATGTTTTGCAGAATGACAGATATTTTAACTTGGTCAGCAATAAGTCTAACAATATTTTCTGTAGAACATACAAAAAGCTGTGTCTAACTACGTCAGCAATAGAATGTAACATTTTCTATGTGACAGGAAGAGAACTGTATAAGTATAACCTACTAGTGGTTAATCATTTAGACAAATCCTGTACATACATGCTTTGTCTCCTTGCTGCAAGTAATAAAGGGTGCCTTGCTTGAACCTAACATGAATTGGTCTTTGAAGTTTTTTCCTTTGACACTTGTGCTGTTCCTCTGCTGGATAGATAAGTTCCCTTTAGGGAAAAATATTGTGTTTATTTTACTTTGTGGGGCTGGCATAGTGTTTTATAGTACTTTTTTTCTCTGTTTGTCTGGTGAAAAAGCTACTTTTTTATTTTTACTGACATTTGCTGCTGGTTTTCCCCGGGAAAGAGGTACCATTTTTGGCTTGATCATGGAACAAACTGCCCTGTCCCCAGGTTGGTCCTTCTTCTAGCCACAAAAATACAAAATTGTATCACTTCACAGCCTTTTACTTGTTTTTCCTTATTCATGTTGCCTGGTAATACTAGATTTAAAAGATGCTTATCATCACATCTCTAGTCATCAAGATTTCAGGAGTTTCTTAAGGTTTTGTGTGTCTGGAATGCATTATCAGTTCTCTGCTTTACCCTTTGGATTATCCACTGCACCAAGAGTGTTCACAAAGTGTCTAGCTGCAGTTATAGCTCATTGAGGCTACAGGGTATCCACATTTTTTTTTATATTTCCATAATTTGCTTATATTTGCAGAGTCTTTTTCAGAATGTCAGGAATTTCTCTGTTGGGTGAGAGATCTCTTACCCAAGCTGAGATTCCAAGAGAATGCCCAAAAGTCTTTTTTGACTCCTTCTCACATGATTGTGTTTCTGGGATCCCTACTAGACACTACAGTGCTTGGAACTTTCACACTAATATTGCAGCTCACTGGTAAGGTGGATGCTTTAGCAGATTCTGTTGGCAAGCATGAGAATATTGGTGCACAGCAATGTACTTCTAATGCTGGTTCTACTGTTGTACCATTGAACACTGCTTTTAACAACAGTAATGTACAAGTCAAAAGATGGCAAGCTGGTCCTAGTACTACAGATAAGAACTTGGGTATCAGGCATAATGGCGTTATGGAGCAGCAAGCTAGTCAACATGAACGTCAGGTTAATTTTATACAGAACTCTTATGTTTACCAATGTAATATTAGCATTCCTAACTTTAATGAATGGTTACATAATAATGTGGACTTACAATTACAAACTCAAGTGGCTAATGACAATGTACATGACATTCTAGACCATTTGGACTATAAAATGATGAAATACAAGAAGCTCCAGTTGGAGAAAAATTATTTACAGGAGTGTGTACAATTAAAACAAGTTCCTAAGGGCTTGCACATTTGTAGATATCCGACTGGTCTTGAACATAATTCCCCTTTACACCGTGAATTATTAAAATTTTATAATAATGTGGGTTGTGCATTTCTTACCATCTTAATCAGACACAACAAACTTCTTACAGATGATCTTTCTCAAGATCTAAATAAATTGGATTATGAACTGACTAATAATAATGAATATGAAAGTATTAAAGTGGAACATATGCACATTTTTCATAGCATAGAACAGCAGCTTGAACAAATACACAGTACTAAAAAGCAAAAGCTCAGCGGGGAGAAAGATGATTACAAAAAAGAAAGAGCATATCCCATGCCACCACATTCACAAACGTGGGCAAACAGAAAGAATTTCAACAACAAAAATGTTTGCAGCCTTTACGACACCAGCAAACTTTTTATGCTCCTCAACTGCAGCAATTACAATATTCTGCTGCTCAGCAACAGCAAATATGATATTCTTCTCCTAAAGGGAACCATGTGATTGATGACCTGGATGAAAACTATCCAGATGATGAGGAAGCAGCTTCTAATGTGCAACAATGGCAGAACAAGACTTTCCTAACCTGATAAGGTCCGAAAGGATTAAGCAGAATACTAACCAGCCCCATCAAACGCAGCCCAATTTTGTGGAAACTCACCATTCGGATTTTCAGGGGGAGCAAAGGAATACTTCAAAATAGCCTCAACTCCCACTGAAAAAAGCACCACAGAAAAACAAAAGACATTGGAAATAATTCCACGTAGTATTTTTTGTGGAGAAAGCAGTGACTTTACTTCTGAACATTTGAATGACTATTTGGATGTATATTTCAGCAGTAATAATTCTTTGGATGGACATTTTAGTACAGGTCAGTCAAGCATCATATATAATTGTGTTTAAAAAAAACATGAATACTAAATGTGCTTTTGCAATATACAAGTTTTCTACCAGTGACTTTAATACAGAGATGGCTGATTTACTATCTAAGGGGTTAATATTTGTTCTTGATACTAAAGTGAATGTACCAAATGTTTTGATAGACTTAAAGATGTTTCTTAGGAAAGTCAACTTAGAGATGTTGTTTACTAATGAACATAACATTCCGGCTACGCATGTTATTCCAAGCACAGTTAACCTTCTAGCACATAATATTCCAAGCACTTTTAACCCCCCATTACATCCTACTTTACAAGTTTTTGAGAAAGTATGGGAACTGGGTATTAGAAATGAATCAAAGAGAAGGAAAACTTAATTTAATACTACAAGGACGGAATATGAAATAATACGATTTCTGAAACAACAAAAAATAAGGCTCATGAAGCCTGATAAATGGGGAGGTTTGTTAGCTATGGACATTTGTGATTACAACACCAGAATGTTTGATATATTCACTACAGATGCTTATCAATTTGTCTTAATGAAATGAATGTAGCTAAAAAGAAAATATATCATATTTTGAATTACCTTTTTTATAGAAGGCACAATATCAGTGGATGAGTTTAATTATCTTAATGTGGCTTCCCCTAGAATTCCTTCCCTGTTTGGTTTACCTAAAATACACAAATCTGTGGATAATCCCCCTATGCATCCTATAGTAGACAGTAGGAATTTGATTACATCAGGATGTACTAAATATTTGGACACTGAACTTAAGGATTATTTAGATAGGGAAGACCAAATTTGTAAAGACTCATGGCACCTTTTGAGTATTATTAGCAATTTGGAATTTTTTGAGACAGACATACTAGTCATCATAGATGTCAAGGATTTGTACACTGTCATACCCCAAGGACTGGGAATTCAGTGGGTTTTGGAGTTTTTGCACGAGAAAAGTGTTTCTCATAGCAAATTATATTTATATGAAGTACTGTTAGACCTGGTCCTTAGGAATAATTATATATATTTTGAAGGCAGGTATCTTTTACAGAACACATGGGTAGCAATGGGCTTACCATATGGGGCTGTCTTTGCCAACATGGTGATGGTACATTGGGAGCACAGTTTTGTACTAACTAGTGAATATAGCAGTAAACTACGGTTATATACAAGGTACCTGGATGACATTTGTACCATCTGGAAGGTGACTGAACAAGAGCTATCAGAGTATTATATAAATAATACAACTCAATATTTAGAGTTTAGTCAGGATGTGAATCATAAGGAAACTGAATTCATTAAGGAGTATAAACCACTGTGTGATATGTTCTCAAGGAGGGGATATCCACTGGATCTGTTGATTAAAAGGAAGAATGTTTTTAACGCCCAATTTTGTTTAATAATGATAATAATAATAATAAAAGTACATTTAATTATTTACTTTATGGTAATGAGAATACGGCAGTTTCTAGTCAGGATCATAATGTTGTGCATAACTTGGACGTAGAGAATAATTCCAACACCCAGTATAGTTTATCCTTCATTACTACTTATAACGGCCAACATAATGTAATCAGATGGGTACTAAATAAAAATTGGCAAATATTATTGAATGATAAACAGATTAGAATGAAAGTGAGTGTTACACCTAGTATAGTGTATTGAAAAGCTTCTAATTTTAAAAATATTTTTGAGAATATGAACAATAAGGGAAAAAAAGTAATTAAAGGGCATTGTTTAGATGTGGTTTTTGCCCCATTGTACTAAAATAAAAATAGGGAATACATTCATGGTAAGAGGAGGAGTTTTTCAGTTGAAAAATAAGTATAATTGTAATTCACGATTTGTGGTTTATCTGGATACTTGTGGATTCTGTCTCTGGTTCTACATTGGTAAGACAGAATGTAGACTCAGAGGGAGAATTTATGAACAGAAATATAAAATTTAGAAAATGAAGGATACTATCTCATTGTCGAAGCGTATTAGTGAATGCCCAAGTCACTTATTCAAATACATGGTGATAGACCAGATTCAGTTTGAGCCAAGGGGTGGACCCTTAGGCCTTCATCTGGAAAGGAAAGAGTTGCTTTTCCAACTCAGATTGAATGCATGTTCATAGCCATGGCTGAATGAGCTTAGTTCCATTTATTCTCTGCTTAAATTGAGGGCCTTAGAAAGATAGGATTATAAGGCTTCATTTCATGTCAACATCTTTTGTCTATCTTTTGTGTATTATAGGTTCATTGGTTGGTACTAGGCTATCTGTCCTAGGGCCTATACAAGCCTAGCCATAACAATTCCCTGGATATTTCTTCCCACAAAATTTACTTCCCTGGACCCCTGTCTAGCAGGGTGACTGACATGATTCCCGGGGTGAACTTCCTATCTCCCATCCAATCGTCAAGGTTCCTTTTGAAGAGGGCCAAGGAGGTGCTCTGCTTGACATGTATGGGCAGTCTATTCCAGAGTATGGGGAGTTTCTGGGTCAGGAACCTATCCCTCCAGCATGTTTTGTTCATTGTGATGACAAGGTTTCGATCCCTGGAGTGTGTGGCTCTGAGGAATTGGGATTTCTTTAAGTGGATGTGCATGCCTAACGGCTCAGAGTTTGACATGGCCTTGTATGTTAAGCAGAGATCAGCTCTTGAGTAGACGATATGCCACAGAGTATAGCTGGAGTTTTTTTATACGGTCAGCATAGGGCATCTGCTTTAGGCCTGTGATTCTTTTAGTGAGGTATTTCTACGGCCTTTCCAGCTGTTGCAGATGTATTGTGAGGTACATACCAAATGGGGCGTTGTACTCTATAATGGGTCTAATGAGGGATGAGTACAGTGGGGCAATGACCTCTTTTTTTCCTGATGAAAAGCCCTTAGTGATGAGGTGTGCCACATAGAAGGATTTCCTGACTGTTGTTGTGATGTGGTTATTGAAGGTGAGACCACTTTCCACCTGTGTCCCTAAGTCTCTCATCACACTTTTGGTGTTTATTATACTGCCACCTTTGTGGTAATTCATGGGTACATGTTTTTTCCCAAAGGAGATAACTATACATTTCTTGGCATTAAGCTTGAGCCCATGGCTCTGGCACCAAGCATCTGTTTCTGTAAGGCCCTTTTGTAGAATATCCACATAATTTGGGGATTCAATAATGGCTCCCAGTTTGCAGTCATTTGCAAACTTTGTTAGCCAGAGTCCCTTATTATTGGCCTGTACTTCAGAGAAGTAGATGCCAAACAAGAGTGGTCCCAGGACTGAACCCTGAGGTACTCCACTTGTCACTTGTCTGGAGCAGGATTTGGAGTTGGCTACTTTTACAGTCTGGGTTCTGTCAGTAAGCCAGTTGGCAACCCATCAAGTGACATAGGGATTTATGCCCAGTTTAGTAAGTTTATCTATGATTCCAGAGTGGGGTAATGGTATCAAAGGCCTTGGCGAGGTCCAGATAGGCTGTGTGGACCGCCTTACCCTTGTCCACAGCTCTGGAAACTGATATGAAGAAGTCAGTCAGTTTCAGGAGACAAGATTGGCCCTTCATGAACCCAAACTGGGTGGCATCCAGTGTTTGAAGGTTGCCAATGTCTTTGTTTATAAGTTCCACAATAATGCGTTCAATGCCCTTGCAGATCAGGCTTGTCAGACTGGTGGGATGGTAGTTCCCGGGATCCAAGGTGGATCCCCCCTTGTGGAGTGGGATAACTGTAGCTGTGTGCCACTCAGTGGGCATGAAGCCTGAGGTGAGGCTATGATTAAACATAGGTGAGGTGCCAGTTCATTTTATAGTTCATATAGTACACAGCCTGGGATGTCATCTGGTCCCATAGATGCTGTATTCTTAGCTTTGGAAAGTGTGGTTTCTACCTGTGTGGCCGTGATTACCGGAATTTGGCAATCTTTTGGTATTGAGATGGGCCCTTTAGGGGGTGAGAGGGGGGTGAAGTTGGCACTAAATCGATCTGCCAGGATATTGGCAATATCCTTGGGATCAGTATATTTAATGCCATTCTGTTGTAGCTTAGAGCAGATCTGAGCATTGCCATTTAGATTCTTGACATAACTATAGAATGCCTTGTGGTTGTCTTTGGAATCTTTGGCAATTTTATATGTTTCATATGATTTATATATAATTTTATTTTTTTGAGTAGTGGCAATATGGCTATTGTGGAGTGTAAGTTCATGTTTTATCAAAAAGTCAATTTTAATATGAAAACATACATGGTTTTATAGAAATACTTTTAGGTAAGGTCACAGAAAAATTTTAAGGAATTTTTGTATCTGTCACTTTAATATAGGATTAACTAGTTTGTAATTGGCTGATTTAACTAATTACTAAGGAGGTTTGTTTGTTATAAAACACTGAATGACTTGAAGAACTGTTTTCTAATGAAGTCCAATTGTTTTTGAATGGACAAAAGCGCTAATCATTAAAGTTTCTGGTGAACCTCTACGCTCAGCTTTGGAGTTTTGTCTTTTACATTTTGTGTCTTGTGTTTCTTGTGGAACTGAAGAGCACTCCGGTGCCTAGTGCTGTCCTCATCCATACTGCAAAGTCTGTTCTTGTATTACCTTTTTAAGTGACTTTACAGTATTGTTTAAATTTCCCTGGTGTTTAGTGCCCCCTCAATATTGCAAGATTTACTTGTTAGTTAAATTATAGTGCTTTTAGCCTTATATCAGAACAGTATGAATGGAGCACTAAGTAAGTTTTAAAAGAAGAATGGGGCAAATATTTTTTAAACATGCTGTGGTATTCCCTGTTGCCAGTTAATAGTAATTTATTTGCATGAGAATTTATGAGATTTAAGTTAAACTGTTTTTGTATAGCCAAACATTATTCCTAAAGGGTTGAAAGATCTGAAACAATGTTATTCTTTAGCTAAAGATTCTGAATGTTGATTTTGTAGCCCTTTCTTCTGATACTGATCAGGAGGACTTCACTGCAGAAAGGGATAGTAAAAAGTTTATCCATGACTATAGCCATCAACATTTTTCCTGTAGATTTGAAGACAGTAGAAGAATGTTTATAAATCATAAATACTTTTTAAAATATTAATACTGTTCACTTACAAAGTTGATAGAATCATATAATTTTCATAAGTATTCGTCTTCAGAGAATAAGAAATCGTCATCTTCTATCTTCTTCATTATTTAATAACTTGAATCCAAAATCATAAATTTATAAAAAAAAAATCAACAAACATCTAAGATAAATTCAGAGATCATTGCAAAGTATGTCAAGGACAGTGCTACAGTCTAAGTTATTGCATCTTCCTGCACAGCTGAAATAGAAATACCTTCCTTCTCTCTTACAATCTACTTTTAAGTTCTTCCAAGTCTTAAAATACTCTTGATATGGAGAAGATATCCATACTTGTGTCAATGTCAGGAAAAAGATAAGCTCTGAGGGTGTACCACAAGAATCTCTGCTGTTGTTTCTATTTTCTAATAAAGTAGCATGTTTTCCCACCATATTTCTTGTATTCCATATATTTAAGGTGTAACAACATGAGACTGTTTCTAAGGATCTTTTACTTTGTTACCTTTGTGATATGATACCTCTCTATTCCATCTTATGGAGTTTCCATTATATATTTTACTTATTTGTTTGGTTTCATTTGTTTTGTTTGTTAGTTAGTTAACTGGGTAGAAGTATGATCTGAATGGATAATTTTGAGCTTCAGCTTGGGGGGAAAAAGAAAAGACAAACCACTGTTAGAGAAAACAACCGACAAACAATATATATATATATATATATATATATATATAGATATATATATATATATAGATATATATAGATATATATATATATTTTTTTTTTTGTGTGTGTGTGTGTGTATATATATATATACACATATATATATATATATATATATATATATAGATAGATATACATAATACAGTCTGTAGAAGTGGATGCCAAATATTATCAGACAATTTATTATGACTTTATCCTGTGCTTGAATTTGCAGATATGGATGTTTAGGGGATGAAGGCATTGTGAATTGTAAAATTATGTCAAAGTGGCTATTTTTAGATGTTTGCTATGATCAGATACTGGATTCATTGAAATATTTATTTTTTTTCATTGCTTCAAGATTTGTTGAATTTTGGTGGTAGTGTGATAAATATAAGGGTTGTGGTACTCAATACTGTCTTACATGAGGACTCTTTTTTGGTGTTTATGAGACGATATGTGAGTTTTTTTTTTTACTTTAAATGTATTTATATGAGCATTATGTTAAACTTTGCTTTCAGTTTCTTCATTTTTCACAGATATTTTCTCTTTAAAAAGGGAATTTCTTCAAAGAGCTGCAGAGGAGTGTTTCAGGATTGCAAATGTTTTTTTTTTTCCTTTGAGTTTTTATTTTTTTTGCTTAATAATTGTCTTTTAAGTTACATTGCTTCTTGTTTTATTTCTTCTGTGTTTCCTGTAGTTTGCTCCATATCCTTCTAATAGTGTCGTGTTCTTTTCATAAATACCTTTCTTTTTCATCAGATACCACAGATTTGATGAGTTTGAGCTGATGGAAACTCAGTTTATCATCTCATCTCATCTGAAGGTGTGGCACCTCAGTAAGTGTGCTGTATGAGAGAATACATTGCTAAATGTCATGGTCACCTTAGCTAAAAAGTTATTACAATTAAAATGGCTTTAGTGTCTTCTCCTGAGGTTCTGAAACTTCTGATCTTCCAGCACAAACAGTGAACTTGGAGCCTGCTGAGCCATTAACACAAACAGTGAATATGGAGCCTGCTGAGCCATTAGTACAAACAGTGATCTTGGAGTCTGCTGAGCCATAAGCCCAGACATCAAACTTGCTTGCTGAGCCATTAGCACAAACAGTGAACCTGGAACCTGCTGAGCCAGTAGTACAAACAGTAAACTTGAAGCTTGCTGTGCCATTTGTACAAACAGTGAATTTGGACCTTGCCTGAGCCATTAGTACAAACAGTGAACCTGGAGCCTGCTGAGCCATTAGCAAAAACAATGAATTTGGAGCCTGTTGAGCCATTAGTACAAACATGAAATTGGAGCTTTGTGAGCCATTAGCACAAACAGTGAACCTGGAACCTGCTGAGCCAGTAGTACAAACAGTAAACTTGAAGCTTGCTGTGCCATTTGTACAAACAGTGAATTTGGACCTTGCCTGAGCCATTAGTACAAACAGTGAACCTGGAGCCTGCTGAGCCATTAGCAAAAACAATGAATTTGGAGCCTGTTGAGCCATTAGTACAAACAGTGAAATTGGAGCCTGCGGAGCCATTGCCACCGATTCTTTATTAATTCTTCAACTTCTATTTAAAAATAATTGTTATGCAAAGAACTAGCAGAAGTATGGAGGGACTGTCAGGTATAACAACGTCAATGGGTGATGCATGATTGTATCTTTGCATTTAATTGAGTCACTGCTAGAGAATTGTACAGTGTGAATACTATTACCTATGTATAGGAGCCATAATTATATTTAAATTTAGAACCAGTCTTGCAAATTACTTTCACAGTAATTGTCTCATATAGCTCTATTTTATGATGTTTTTAGCTAATTTAAATTTTAGTTGTTTACGTTTGATGACTGGGTGTGACTCATTTTCTGTGATGGGCTCTAGAGAAAAGTTACAGAAGATACAAGTACGCACAATGTTTTTTTCTGAATCAGGAATTTAAGTCATAATCAAGATGAGAAACATTATTGTAGAAAAAAATGAGATGGTTTAAGGCATTTGACTATAACAGAATGACAGAACATGCATGCCAGAATTTGAAATGCAGAAATAAGATTTACAAGACCAGAAGTGACAGGAAGAGTTGACTTTCTAATTCTGATATTTACAGATGCATGTGACAGGAGCAGTGTAGTGACCTTGTAAAAATTTTTTAAAGGTGAAAAGACTACTTGCATTTTTTTAAAGTGAAGGCAAGCAACTCTATGATAGAGCCTGCAGACATTCTTAATAAAGCATCTCCATAGGATTTATGGCATCTCATTGTTTTAATGATAGGTTTATCTATCAAATGAGCTGAGGATAAGGGGGTATAATACCACTGTATGAAGTGTTCAGATGAAATAGAAAGCAGGGAACTGGCTAGACAATTTAATAAGAAGTAATTACATTTTTGTCTGAATGATGCCCACCTTGGGGGGATGATTAGTGTTGTGTCTTAGATGTGGAGCCCAGTATTTTGCAGATTTATAGTACATTTGTTATAGCTTTACCAGGAAACATGACACTGGACCAGTGTAAATGACACAGCCATAAGAAAGTCTGGAGTGTGAGAGAGAGAGCATGAATTTCATTTTTACAGCCTGTGTAAGGTAGTGTCTCTCCATGTAGATAATTCTTTGTAGTTGTAGCATTAGTCTGGTTTGTAAAAGAAAGTACCAATTATCACACCTAAGTATTTGATTTTATGTGCAAAGGGAATACTGTCACCAGTTACAGTAGTGATTTGTAGGTCCCGAGAATTGGTATGGTTGCAGTGACTTCCTACAAAACAATATGGGGTTACTTTTGCTTTTGATGAGAATGAGGTGGGTATTTATCAAATAAGGGAAATCTGCCTGTAAATGAATACTTGCTAGTTTGTGGTTCTTTGCTGAGATGAGTGAAGCAACATATTGAATCTTGGCTAGGTTACCACAATGCTTAGATGTAGAATCTATGCAAAGACTAAAGATTAGGGACTCTATTAACTCCACTGTTGGTTGTACACTCAAAGGAGAGGTCTTGATCTCACCTCAGTTGAAGTTTTGTGTTGCTTAGATAGGTATGGAATCAGCAGTGAATGTTGCTATGAGTACCTAGGTTGGTTTGCCTACTAATAGAACCTGTAGGTTTAATAATGTTGAAGCCCTTTAGCCAATCTATGAAAATACTTAACAAAACTTTCCCTTTACTGAGCTATTTTACAATGAATTTAGTTACTTAGGTACTACAATATTGACTGAAGAGTATCTATGAAACCATTGTGTGAATCACTGGCAGTATCATTCTCCTGTATATAGACTGGGTATTACTGATGTCCTATTAATTCCAGAATTTTGGCTAGTTGTTTAAGATGGCAGTTTGCTGGAAAATTTTCATGTAGTTGACTTGCCTGCCTTATGAAAGGAGATGGTATGCACTTTCAGCTGAGGTACCCACCTTTGAAGGGGATAATTTACATTTCTTTCTATTGGATAGGAACTCTTTAAGTAGGAACCACGCCACCAGTTTTTCCAAATCAGGGTTGTAAACTCTCTGATCCCACTGATTCTGTATATTTTTGAATAACTTTCTAAAGAATAAACATGATGATTTCTGTCAGCTGGAACCATAGTTCAGGCCATAAACAAGAAGTCTGTAAACCAGTGGATAGCATTCCCAGTACATTAGATCTTGCCTTTTCAAATTCATTTCATAGCAATTCATCAGTTTCCTTGTCCATTACAGAAGGGGGGTTGTGTTATTTCCTCTTAGAATGGGGTTATTAATGGTCTATTAACTTTAGGTTACTTTGTTAGTACAGTGTCACAGTCAAAGTAACCCTTCTTGTGGTCTTTAATGGACTTGTGTATACATTTTCTTAGCATTTTGTAGTGTTGAAGGGTGGCGTTCTTAAATAGTTGGCCCCAGCTTTGTCTCATTCAGCCATAAGTAATTGATGTCCACAGCTGAGAAACACTGTAACTCTTAAAATCTTTCACTCTCATCAAGGGTAGACAACCAATTGAGAAATCTCAAGCCAGTGGGATGGATAACTTGGTTTAGGGATTCTTGGTCTAAGTTCTTCATACCCCTAAAGACCTGTATCAAATGCACAACCCATTTTATATTAGATTTTTTAGTGATGGAGCTGAGAAGTGTTATCAGCTGATGACACATTAGGAAGTTGGAGTACGTAATGGATAAGGAACTGGTATGACCATTCAGTATTTAATTCTCAGGCAGAGATTATGTCCCAGATTCCAAAACAAGTGCTTTCAGAGAATGTCTGCCCTGATTCCGAAAGACTTGCTCTCAGTGAAAGTGACTTAATTCAGTGTAAGGCCTATCTACAAACATGCTTACACCAGAGGCCAGATTCCAAAAGACCTGCTGTCAGCCTGCTCCTTAGTCACTTACACTGAGAGCAAGTCTTTTGGAACTAGGCTGTGTTAAAGTTGGTGTTCATTACCCAAATCAGGGTATCTTCAAGCATGCTAAAGTGTTATTTGTTAGGAATATAAAGTCTTAGCAGTTTACAATATTTGTGGGGATCAAACTGATTGTTGGATGGCAACCTCTCTTTTATCATTGTTGGAGTATTGCTTTCCAAACAGGTTGGAGTGTAAACATTCTTTGATTAGTATGGCTATGTCAGCACCCCTTTTATGAACTCCATCCCATCAGAGCAAATTGTAACTATAAAGCTTGCATCTCAAGTTTTATGTGCCTTAAGCCATGCCTATTATTATTAAATGCTCCATAATTACTAAATTTTGAAGAATTCCAATGCCTGTAGTCTAACAGTAAAGTGTGATACTTTGTAGTTTATTGGATCAAGAGTTATTATTAAGTGATTGTCTATCATTTGAAGTATTTGGGAGTGTGATGTGAGCAAAATGCAAACTCAGTGCACATTTTATACTAATCTTATGAGAATGCATTAATGCCCTTTTATTTTTCAGGTTAGAAAACGAGGTGCACAAAATTGTTTAGCAATGAAGGAGGTGAACCTGCACAATCCAGCATTTGGAAAGGACAAAAAGGATAGGGATAAGAGCGTGGAAACAATTGTATCAGAACTCACAATAATAAACGAGCAAGTATGCCTACAGTTTTCTGTTTCACACATCCACATCTGAATTGCTCAATATCCAACAGCATAATTCTTCACTTTGTTGAAAAATATCAATGCATTATAACAAGTTGATAAGAATTCTAACTGAAATTTGAAGTATGTGATCACATTCATGGCAGAGATGAATGTATGCACTTTTTGATTAAATAACCTAAGGTGACATAATTGATAAAATTACAGAAAACACTCACTGACTGATGTATTATTGCTTTTCTTAACATTGTTGCTTTATAGCCTGAATTTTTATTTTTCCATTATGAATATCATTTTCTGCTTTAGAGATGTGTAACATACTTGAATAATAAGGCTGACAGAGCTAAGACTCTAGATAATACCGTTCATGAATTGTGGCTTAAATCAGTCTTGGGAAAGGGGGAATTGTATTCATACAATTTACAGTAGCAGTAATATATGTGGTAGGTACTGTAAGTAAGATCCATGAAACCTTGTGCCCCATGGAGTAGGGCTAGCACGCAGTAGAATGGTTTACCACAGCCCTTTGCGCTTCATATAGACTGATACACAATGTGATAAAACTCTGGATTCAGTCTTACAATATTATGTAGCCACAGTTTTGTGTTTGAATATTCATGCAAATGATCCCCCACCCTCCACACCAAACTTCATATATACTGACATTTAGTGTAATACATTTAACCATACTAATCACCTTTCCCTGTTGATGTGTTGCTCAACATACAGAGCTGAGCAGCAATATCAGTGGATAAGGGAAGAAAAATGTAATGCACTTCTGCATGGTGGGAAGAATCCTTCAGGCTGTGGAGTCCACTGTGGTGTAGGTAAACCTGCTACAACAATGACTCATGTTCCTGCTCCTATGCAATAATGCAGCCAAGCTCCCATCAGTGGGAGCTCGCATGGTGGGTAACGTAATTATCATCATATGATAGTAACCTTTGCTCTGTCATCATGCTAATGAATTAAATAGTTTTAAATAGTTTTTCATGAATGATTGTGTGGCATGACAATGGAACACAAAACAGGAAGGAACAGGTGTTGAGTAAAGTATGTTAGAAATAGTCATACCTTAATCATAACTGATGTCCTTCATTGATCACTGTTCCATTATTGCTTAAATATGGAAAGCATCCTTCCAAGGATGCCAACACATGGACACCCTTTTCACACTCCTTACATCCATGTAAAACTCTACATAAGGAACATATGGGTGTGAAAATCCTCAGAATTTACTTGCTGCCAGCCCAAAGACTGACACTATGTTTTACTCTTTGGTCTGTCAGCCATATGGCCTGTGCCATTTTGCTTTGTGAGTGGGCACATAAGTATCCCCTTTAGGGAGTCTTCCTATTTCATTCATCTTTTGGCTGAAAAGTTAATTTTTTTCATGTCAGTTAAGAAGGGTAAATGTGACTACAGAAGGCAGATACCATATAAAGATAGAAATTCAAAGAGTTTATTCTGTCTAGTTCATAGTCACAACTACAAAGAGCGTCACATTTGCAAATGCTTTGCTACTAAAACTTTAAGGATTAGTCACTTAGCTTCTGTAAGCATTTATTTGGAAAAACAGAGACTAAACGAACTTATGCTAAGTAGGATGGTGTCTTACTCTTCACAGTTGGAAGACCCTCAGTAGCCATGAAAGAAACTCAAGAAGTCAAAGCCATCGAAGTTTCTGTTGTCAGACCTGGACATTTCTGCTGTGACACTTTATAAGCCTTCAGGACCCCCCAATTTTAGTTGCTGCCCCTGCTCTCTTGACCCCCAATAGAGGGGTGCCACCAGCATGACCAATCAGATGGCCAACTAAGCTTTGATGAGAAATCCTCTGTTATTATGTCAGAGGGACCAAAGAGCTTAACTCAAATCTTGGTGGAAGAGGGAGTTCATGGTACCCTTATTGAGGTACTTCAAGGGTCAGATCCTTCCTGATATATTTTTGCTGATGCTTGGAAGAAGAAGAAGCAGAAAACAAAACATACCCTCACCTTTGGCTCCTTCTACCTTTAGGGATTCACAGGAAGAGTAGTATCTCCCAAGGACTTTAAAGACAATTATATCCCTAAAGTCACCTCAGGCTCTTTCTTTTCCTGCATCTTCCTTCTCTCATAAGAGAGTTAGGAACCCTTCTTCTGAAGAGGAAGACTCTGAATAAGAGGTGGAATCTCTGGCTTATTCCTTCCAGATCCATTCTCCAGTAGGTTTTGAGTCAGAGGATGAAGATAGCATGTATCCTGATTCTCCATTAGGGGAGCTTTCCTTTGGGGACACAGTTTTGAAAATGATGCAGCATTTTCAATTGGAGGGAAAACAAATGACTGATGTGCAAAGAGGGTAATATGACTTACCAAACGTGGTAGTTCCAAAGCTTTTTTCAATCCTTCATATTTTAGAGAACTTACAGGATATCTTTGCCACACCTTATTTGAACCAGAGTCCCAAAGTCTGACACCTAAAAAAAACTGATAGGCTTTATAAGGTCCCAGACACACATATTTTTCTTTAGAAAAATCCTTTTCCAGATCCATCAGTGATATTCATAGAATCTGATTAACCTTCCAAACTGCACCATCTGTTAATCCATTACATAATGACAAAGACAACAAGGATATGGACTGGTATGGAAAGAAAGTATGTACGTATGCTACACTTTCTTTCCATACCATTAACCACCAATCCCAGATGATTATAGATACCTATATCTATTCAGGATAATATGAATAAGTTAGTGTCAGACTTACCTGAGTCAGATAAATTTTCTATTTTATCTTTGCTCAGTTCTGCCACTCAGGTAGCTAGACACTGTTAGATGCAGCTATTATGCAACAGATACATTTTCTAGAGCTACTGCTATTGGGTTTGTTTTTTTAAGGTTATACTCTTTGTTAAGGTGGCAGTCCTTGCCAGAAGATGTCAAGTCCAGATTACAGGATGCCTCTCTGGCCAGGGAAAATCTCTTTGTCCCTGCAGCTGCTGAAATCTTCAAGAACTTGCAGGAAAGAGGTAAAACTATGCAGGCTTTTAAGCATATATTTCTTTCTCCATTCCCAAAATTCCAGAGAAGTTACCCTTCCCAGGGTGGACCATGTTTTCGAAAGCACCAGAAATCTCAGCAAAAAAAAAAAAAAATTATATAAAAAGAATTTCCAAGAGATGTCCAAATCGGACTTCAAATGACCCAAAGGTGCCTTTCTTGATAAGTCATCCAGTTTGTGACTAACTCCACTGCCCCTGTCAAGCTGGCCTATCCCCTTTTTCTCTCTCTCGCAAGGAAAACTTATAATGTCAGATCAATAGATCCTCTACATCACTGAGAAAGGCTACAAACTAACCTGGCTTCTCCCTCCAATCCATTCTGGTAAACCAAGAGTACCCACCCCTCAAACCAAGCACACATTTTTTTTTTATCCATTCTGCTGGACTTGTTCCATCAGGGAACTATAGTAGTAGTCCCCATCCATTAGCAGAGAAAGGGATTTTACTCAAGACTGTTTCTGGTCCCAAGAAAGGAGGGCACCTGGAGAATCATTCTGGATGTATCAGTTCTCAACACCTTCTTATTGTCTCTGCAAACTGTTCTTCTAATTATCCTTCCTTAAGCTTTCTTGATTACCATGCATCTCAAATATGCCTATCGTCATATTTTTATTCATCCAGATCACAGAAAATTCTTAAAATTTTGTGCCTTACAATTTCATTTTCAATTTTGTGCTTTGCCATTTGGTCTTTCTACATCTCCAAGGATATTTACTAAATGTCTATCCCCTGTCTTAGCATTTTTCAGGCTCCAGGTTATAAATATTACCCCCATCTGGATAATGGCCTTTTCCAGGCTTCTTCAGTAGACAAGCTTCTTCAAGATCTTACCTTCAACGTGAATATTTTTCCTTCCCTCCTTTTTCACCCTAAATTTGAAAAAGACAGTTCTGCCTTTTCAGGATGTTGTTTTTCTAGGTTACAGTCTGAATGCTGCTGTGATCTTGATGGCATTTCTTCCTCAAGACAGGATGCAGTTTCTAATCTCTTGTTTTCATTTTCCTCTTCCCTAGAATTGACCTTTGCAAGAGAGGTCTTGAGGGCTCTAGTTTACCTGGCTTCAGCCATACAAATAATACCTTTTGCGAGATTTCACACAAAAAAGATTCAGTGGTATCTCAAGTCTATTTGGGCACAACACTACCACCACATGAACTTCCCAATTCCTCTTTTGCCCTTCCTGAAGAAGGAATTCCAAAGGTGGATCAACAAGATATTACTCATTCCAGCAGTGGCCTTTCTGGTAAACTCTCCTTGCCAGGAAATTTTCACAGATACTTCAGACCTCTCTTGGGGAGCATGATCTGATGTTATCCATGCCATTATTGGTCATGGATGAGTTTTGCATCTGACCTTAGATCAGAGCTGGCAACTAACAGGACAGATCTCGTTTGCTGCAATTTTACTCAGACATGCTTCCTGAAACTTAGGTTTCCTTTTTCAGATAAGTAGAATTTTTTTCCCTTTTTTCTCTGGGGTTTTCTTCCTTATCTTGCTAGCTTTTCCTCTGCTAGTCTCAGGTTAGGTTTCCTTCCCTCCCGGTAGCATTTAGGCTTTTTTATTTATCTTTTCCTGGGGTTCCCACACTTTTTCCTCCCTGGGTCCCGTGAGTAGTTTCTAACTTTCCTGCTTTTTGTCTTCTCTACCTTCCCCCGTTTTCTTGTTGTGCAGTGTGGGGGTGGTGTGTGTTATGTGTGTGTGTGTGTGTGTGTGTGTGTGTGTGTGTGTGTGTGTGTGTGTGTGTGTGTGTGTGTGCGCGTGCTTGATGTCTGAGAAGCCCTCTGGGTTTAAAAGGTGCTCCTCATGCGGTCAGAAAGTGCCCCATTCCGACTCGCATGAGGACTGTGTTTAGTGTCTGGGAGAGCCTCACCTGGAGGTTGAATGTAACATTTGTGCCGGATTCACCCCCAGGGCTCTCCTGGAATGCAGAAACAAGCTCCTGCTCAAATAACTTTCTAAAGGGGGTCCTCTGATCTCTGGTTTCCCTTCCAAGCCCTCCTCTGATTCCAAAAGGAAGTCTTCTTCCTCTAGGGATTCTCCGACCAAAAAGCTTAGGCTGTCTGCTTGCAATTCCTTGGATCTGAGTCCAGCCTCCTTGGATTCAGCCCTGGGCTGTTCTGCTCTGAAAATCCTGGCTCCATCTGTCAGATCCAAGACCTTGGAGCCTTGGAGGTTCTCGGATCTGACCCAACCCAGACCACCCTTGGATCCGACCCACCTGTCAGATCTGTCCGTGGTGCCAACCACTTCTTTGTATTCAGTCAGGTCTTTGGATCTGTTTTGTTAGATCTGATCATCATCGAGAGCTCTCCCTCCAGACCCAACACATCGGATCCGAGGTGCACAAGTCGGTCTCCTTCCCAAGACTGCAGGCCTTCAGCCAATTCTAGATATTCCTCCATCTCTTCTAGATCCACTAGGATCCTGCATCCCTCAGATATGGATAAGATGATGAGGAGCTTTCACAAGGCCCAAATTATGTTGGGCTTGTTGCCATCCCCTGATCAGTTGCTAAGGGGATCCTGTCAATCCACGGGACTCCTCTCTTGTCGTCCAACCCATTAGGGTGTCGACCCCCAGGATCAGAGCATTCCTGGTGGGAGGTCGATGGTGTCGGGCACATCTTCCCTTCCCACACTTTCAAGGTCTTGGACAGGCTCAGTTCCATTGCCCTCGGAACTGGCTGCACTTTGGCCATGTGAGGTCTGTGCTGGTTCCTGAGGGGAGTGGGATCTGGCCCGGAGTTTTCCGACTGTTCTTTCCCTCTGGGGGTCTCCACACTGGACAGCTCAGGGCCGATATCGTCTGGAGATGTTGGTGCTGCATCAGGTTCCCTCCTTCCGTCCCGAGTGGCTGCGACCATTGGGGAGGAGGGGGGCTTCATTCAGCCCATCAGCCTTCCGGACGATAGAGAGGACCATCTCTGGCTGGGCAGCTGCCTCTCCTTCAGCTCTTGGTCCTCCCCAGCCCCTCTCAACTTTGAGTGGTGGCCCTTCCATGAGTGCCTTCAAATGGGCATTACCCCCCTCTGGGGTCCCTATCTCTTCTGAGTCCTACCCTGAGCCCTCTGTGGAGAAGCTTCCTCGGAAGAGGACGTGCCACAGGACACACTTGGACTCCCCTAGAAAGTCCCTCACTGAAGACATGGACTTCGAGGAAGAAGATAGGTCCCCCAGGCTTCCATCCAAGGAAGTGTCCTTTGGGGACATCTTCAAGATCCTAAAGCAGAGGAGCGATTGGTCTTCCCCTGCCCCATCTTCTGAGGAATCCATGTTTGTGAAGGCCTTTGGGACAGGTGCATCTTTTACCTGGGTGTGTCCCCCTGCCAATGACCTTGTCCAACTCATCATCGACAGGGCATGGAAGGAGCAGGATACAGTGGAGCCATTTCCCAAGAAGGCCGACAAGTTTCTAAGTCGCCCCAAGGACAAGGTTTTTTGGAGCAAGGGCGTCCCTGTCAATGCTGTTGTGGTGGCCGCAGCCACTAAAAAGCAGCTTACCGAGCAGAGCTCCATGGTCCATCCCCTGAACAGGGATTCTTGGGCAATTGACCATTTTGGAAAGCGCGTGTTTGGTTGCTCAGTCTGAATGCAGCTGAGGCAATTACATGGCACACTTTACCCACGTACAAAGCGATTTGGTATCAGGTTTCTGCAAAGCTGTCCACTATGACTTCCCTGGCTAATGCCTTGATGAGGTTGATCTCCAATGCTGTGGAGGCCACCTCTTGAGCGGCAGGCACGAGCATTGCTATCAGGTGGCATGCCTGGCTTCGTCTTTGTGAATTTGTGGATCCTTTTAAGGCGTCCTTCACTAATGCCCCTATCGAAAGGTCAAACTTGTTTGACCCTTCTGTCAAGGAAACTTTGACCCGCAGCGAGCAGGAAGGAAAGACTGTCCGCAGTGGGGATCAAGTTCTGTACACCCCAATGATCCTTTTACAAAATTCGGAGGGGTAGTAAGAAACTTTGGTTCTGCAGGTATCAGTCTTCCTTCCAGGATGCTTCTTAGGATTCCTATTCCTCCGGCTGGGGAAGAGGATTTGATGGCAGATGCCGCCCCAGATGCAGAGGGGGTCTTCAGAACCAGGCCTCCTGGGAACCCCTCTCAGAGAAGCCCCCTCAGCACTGCTGAAGTGCTGCCTGGCTGTCCTGCCCTTGGGGCAGTCAGGGGTTGACTCTCCTTCCACCCACTAGCCTGGACAAGTATCACCTCAGATCAGTGGGTGTTAAACATCATTTCCATGGGTTACTTCATCTCCTTTTTTCAGCTCCCTTCAGTTCAAAAATCTCTCCTGGACGTTCCTCCCTCCCAGAGGGAGTTGGCCCTTCTAGAGGTCCAAGACCTCCTTCAAACAGAGCCACCCAAGAGGTCCCAACAGGACAACAAAGGTCCGGAACTTACTCTTGCTTCTTTTTGGTGCCTAAGTAAACTAGGGACCTGTGTCCCATTTTGGATCTCAATGAACTTTACTTGTTGGTCAAGAAGTACAAGTTCTGGATGGTCACTGTTCAGTCTGTTCTGTCTGTTCTGCACAAGAATGACTGGATGTGCTCAGTGGATCTCAAGGATGCGAACTATCTTGTCAAAATCAATAGAAGTTCCAGGAGGTACCTGCGCTTTTGGCTAGGAGCCAACCACTATCAGTTCAGAGCCCTGCCCTTTGGACTCACCACAGCCCCTCTGGGTGTTTACCAAATGCATGGCAGTGGTGGCAGCTCATCTCCGGCTGCAAGGTTTCCAGGTCTTTCCATATCTGGACGATTGACTCCTCATGGCTCACACAAGGCATCAACTCACATTGGCCACATATTACACACACACACACACACACACACACACACACACACACACACACTCTCTTTCAAGCTCTAAACATTACAGTCGACGTGCCCCAATCCCTTGTTTCCCCATGTTAGAATCTGGAATTTATCGGGGTCCTTCTACACATGGTGTCGGAGACTGCAGCACCCCCACCACAGGGTCCAGACCATTTGGGACCAGGTCCATCAGTTGCTGGATCTGGATGGTCCCACGGCCCACTTGATCTTGCAAGCGCTAGGTTCGATGGCGGTGGCAATTCAGTTAGTGCATCTCTCCAGATATCATATGAGAGTTGTGCAGTGGACCCTAGTGGTGCAATGGTCAGCTCAGTTTCACCCCATGTCAATGACCAGCAGGATCTCTCAGGTGTGCAGACATCATCTTGCTTGGGAACCTGGACGACTGGATGGGAAACAGAAAATACACCCCTGGGATCCCATCTGTATCCCTGCTGGATAGGAGAAACAGGCGTTGACTTTGAGGGAACATGGGCAAAATTCTTGCCTAGGATTATAAGGGCCTCTGGGCCAATAACCTGGTATCATCCTATGAACCTAAAAAGAGGGAAAAGAGGGAAGGTACCAGTACTGCAACAGTGATCTATTGTTACGGTGAGCTCTTGCACAATAGTACTATGTCCTTCACGGATCACTGTTACATTACTGATTGCATATGGGAACATTTCCAAACATTTTTAGAATATCTGGGAGGAGTACTGCAGAGTGGAACTGGAGTTTTATATTTTTCTATTTCTTAGTGGTGCTGGATCTGCTACACATTTTTTTAATTTCCTTGCTATCACATCTTAGTTTCCTTTCTTCTTTTTTTTTTCCTGGTCTGTGGCAATAAGGTCCTGAGGATTTTCATGCCTATGTGTCTTGTATGTACATTTAAATTTTTTTGTGCTTGAGTCATAAGTCGGGTATACAACATAAGAGGAATGCACCCAAGTATTGGTATACCAGCTCGATGTCTAGTATCCTTGGCAGTATACTTCCCATATATAAGAAATACTGCATCAGTGATCTACTCTGACATCTAATAGTATGTTAAGTTCTTACATAACTGCACTTTCCCTGCTAAGTTGTGTTGAGCTTTCATGCCACCCTCTGATACTGTCTACGGCATCAGTGCATATACTGCTGCACTTGCACTGTTTACTCGTGTGCACAGTTCAAACACATTGTCATTCTTCTGTGCACTGCTTGTCTTTACTGGGATCCGTGTCTGTACAGTGTGGTAATGGCAGGTGACATTAAACACAGTGCAGAGAATGCAGTTATGTGAGGGTGAACTATATTTATCAGTACTGTGGTCTGTGTTTCCATTCATGTTCTGTTTTTCTTACCATTACTGCACTGAGTGTCACTCCAAATCTGTGGTATGGAGACTATAATGTCACCTTTTTTGAATGTGTCTGGAAAGGGAGGAGGCTAACATTCTCTGACATACATAAGCAACATCTGGCATTTCTCTTTCTTTTTTTCTTTTTGTACTTTTAGTATTATTTAATTTACTTTGATATTTTTTAATTCTTATGTGTACATTTTAATTCTGTCTAACATTAAACATAGTGCAGTCTCATTGCAGTCTACTGCATGCATTTCCTCTTTACAATTTCTTTGAAACATTGCCACATTCTTGGGTGCAAGTGGGATATTTCTCACTGAAACATGAGATTTTGAAGGAGAATCCTTTACCTCATGTGCTGCAAATCACTAATTAAAATTCACCACTGTAGAATGTAACTTGTTTCCTGTCATATTTAATGATGAGGATTCCCCCAATCAAAATTCATTATATCTTGAGCTTTGCAGTATTAAGCTCCTTGCTTCTTTGTAGAGGGTAACATTATTTTCTAATTTTTCTTAGCTAAATTGGCCTGACAAGACTCTCAGACACATTCATATCTTACTCAGAAAGTCAACTCACTAGGTTAATTACCGCTCATCATCTCTCTCAGACTGACACTGTGGGAACCAGGGCTAATTCTAATAGCAATGATATCATCCTTCTCAATGTCCTCTTGGCAAGTATTCCTTGCAAACTACTATACCTACGAGTTTTACCAGATTCATTAAGGAGCATCATTAAGTCCTATTCGTCATGGTCCCTTGCACTGGTTATAGTCAGATCAAGCTCTAATTCCTCTTCTGCTGCTTAAACAACTTTTAGACAAAATGGACCGCAGTTTACAGCTGTAATGACCCCACTACAACCCTTTCTGCATTCTGTAACTTATTAGTGCCTAAACAATATCCTCTCAAAAAATTAGAATGCAAGGTAGAAATACTCCATGTCTCAATAGTGCTGTCAGATAAGTTATAAAAAAAGGGATGCAGCATGGCTTTAATGGAAATTAGATCAGACATACTACCATCAACTAAAATAGGATACCAGAATACATCTGGTCAGGCTGAAACTAAATACTATAGAAAGCTTCAAGCAGTCCTAAAGAGTTCATGAAAACAGTAAAACAATTGTGTATTAAACAGCCGTTTCAAAATTCTTGTACTGGACACAGTTTCAGCTCCTCATTAAATGATGAATTTAAAAAGAACATAAGTTGTCTGCCTCTCAGCTTAGATGGTCTGTTCAACAGTCCCCCATTACAAACCCTACCACCCCTTTTTCTTGAGTTCTTGAATACTCCAGTTTTATTTCAAAACAATTTCAGTGAATCAGAAAATGTTCTGGAAGTCAAATGGATAGCTATGACTTCAATTTACATCCCAATATATTAAAATTAGACAGCAAAAGTTTTTGTAAACCTTCAACACATTATTTTCAACCTCACTGTTGCCACCAATAGTTTACCTCTTAGTTTCAAACACATGTCCATCTTACCACTGTCTGAAGTTACCCTCTCCACCACTGCAAATTGCTTTCGCTGAATAGCTAATCTTTGTCCTCTAGCAAAAATTCTATAAATGATTGCCTGTGCATAGAAACTAGAATCCATAGCAAAGTATATAATTCTCTGATACACAGCATAATCTCCTTCCCTACCTATAGCACACTCACAGCTATATACACCTTGACTGAATATATCTATGCCAACATGAAGCAAATAAGCTTACTGGCACAAACTTTCTCAACCTAAAAAGTCTTTTGACACAAGTAACCATTCCTGGTCCTCCATAAATTAGGCGGCATTGAGTTCTCTAACAATCTATGCAGTAGTTCAAGAGCTATCTTTCTGACTGTACCTTCAGATTATTCATCCTTGACAATTATTCCATAAGAAGAAACGTACATAAGGGGATCGCTCAAGGTTCTCTCCTTGGATTCATTCTGTCCTGTCTCTTCTTAAATTACCTCACCTAGGGTTTGCCTCAGACCAATTGCATCCTATATGCTGATGATATAATCCTTACAAAGGCCAATAAGAACCACTCTTTCCCCTGCACTGATCTCCAGAATGACCTCACACCTGTATGGATCTATCTAATAACAACAAACTCACTGTCGTCATCCAAAACTACTTCCCTGTTGTTTGGCATTCCCCAGAAGCTTAGGAATGTCTGTAGTATTATTATCAAAAACCCATCATGAAAACACCTTCCTATCATCAAACAACAAAAATTTGAAGTAAATGTGACCTCCCAGGCCAAGGACAACCACAAGGCATTCTTTAGCTATGTCCACAACCTCAAATGCAATACACAACTGCGTGCATATTTCATTGTAAATGAAGCCATCTATACTGAGCCAGAAGATATAGAAAACCTGCTGGCCAACAAATTTAGCCCCACTTTACCCTTCTCTCTCCTTCAAACATTAGAAACATGGACCAAAAAACATTATAGAAAATTATGACGTTCATATCATGTGAGATCACCTACTACCAACAGTTCAAAAAATAGATGCAAGAAAACCAGATATAGTAGTCCATGAAAAGAAGACAAAAGTATCATCGATCATACAAATTGCTACTCCCACTGACTACAGTGTCTTACTTACAGAGAGACACAAAGTCACAAAATGCCAGGATTTGCAGGTGGAAATGAGGGCAGTTTGGAAGAAGGATACCCAGAGTTCCAATAGTAGTAGAAGCAAAGGGTCTTATAAAAATGAATTTGCAATTGTACTTTGATAGATATGTTACCGATACATGTAACTCCGTATGAATTGTGGAAGGAGACAATACTGAGCACATTGTGGGTACTGCGAAGAGCAGTTCTGGCTAACATCAAAGATTGAGACATTAACTAATTTCATGACTTTTGATCATTCTTTGACTTAGGAATGGGGTCCATTCTTGTCATGGTATTAGAAACCCGAAAGACTTGGAGAAATTAAATAAAGACAGAAACCAGAAGCTATAGCAAACATACTGGCCAACAAATTCTGCTCTAACTTTACCCCTCTTTCCCCTTCAACCTCACCTCAGGAAATACCATCAAATAGAACTCCCTCTGTTATCACTAGGGAACAGGTCCTTAATGCTCTCTCTAAGACCAAGAACACTGCATCAATGGGCCTAGACAATAACCCGGGTTGCCCTCTGAATAGCATGAAACATGACCTATTAGGCCATTTGGAATTAAACTCCAGATCCATAAATCTCACTAGTCTTATATGCAAAACCATAGAAAGAATTGTCATGGAAATGATCATTAATGTTGTAAGAAACCTCCAGACACTGGACTCAACCCAGTTTAGTTTCATCTAGGGCAGATCATAACTACTGAACCCAGTGGACTTCTTTGAGATGGTCACCAAAGCAGTGGATGAGGGCAAAATGGTTCACACTGCCTACCTGGACCTGACAAAGGCATTTGACACAATACTTAACTGGGGCATTGTTGACATATTTAAGAGGTTAGGTACAAACCCTTTTTGTCACCTGGCAGATAGCCAGCTGGCTCACAGACAGGAATCAGGAAGTTAGAATTGGGGAGTCCACCTCTACAAGAGGCCAGTCACAAGCAGAGTCCCTCAGGGATTGCTGAAGTCAAGGCCAATGTCAATGGCCGACTAAATTTGCAGTTGATTGCAAATTAAGAGATGTTACTGAATCTCCCACTTACACAAATGTTCTCTAGGAAGGCAGAAAAGCAGCTGGTGTCAGAGCCATGGACTAAAACTAAATGCAAAGAAATGCATAATAGTATCTTTTGGGAAGTTATCCACCCCTGGTAACTATCATATTGACAATACACCCATAAAAGTTGACCCAGTAGTCAGGGACTTGGGGACACACACAGACAGTAATCCAGCCTTTGAACATCATGTATTTAGAGTGGTGAGGAACTCATTCTGTGTTGTGCAACTTTTAAACAAATGTATGGCATCTTGGTCCAAGGAAGCCATTATTCCAATGTATTTTGCATTCATCAGACCTATCACTAAGTACAATGACTTCTTTGGGATGTACCTAACCAGGCATATACAACAACTGGAACATCCACAGACGTTCTTTGCTAAAAGAGTATAAGGTGTAAGTGACATGTCCTATGCAGACTGTCTCAAGGCCCACTCTCTGTGTATTCTGTCTCCAGGCTGCTGAGGGGAGATCTATGACTGGCATACACAGCATAGTCAGACTCCACTTTGGACCTCCTGCATATCTGCAAAACAAATAGCACCAGAATTACCCATTCTAAAAACATAAACCTTGCCTGTGATATGAATAGGACCTGTTGGAGATACAGGTTTATTTCCCAGAGACTACCTCTTATCTGGAACAGGCTCTCTATCTATGTGAAGCAGAGTTCCTCCCTAAACCAATTAATCTGTAACTTGGACAACTGGATCAGAACAGGAAGGTCATCCCTCGTTTGGACTTATGTTTCTAATGGACACAGGCAGCCTGTAAATGGTTCATCACCTAGACCCCTGCTTATTAATGTTTTACCTCCCAAGCCCTTGCTTTCACTTATCAAGGGTACCAGAATTTGTCAGAGATTTGGGATGCATGGCTAGGCTTAAAAGGGCCCTTGTGGTTGTTAGCCTAGTAAACACTTATAAACCTATACAAATACCTAGCCATTACACATGACCTGAATCTGCAATTTACAATACACACAGTCTTAATTTTATGCAGTTTTAAATCAACTAAAACTGTATTAAAAAATCCCATGTGTACTCACAACACAAGCTAGATGTGTTTTAGCAAAATATTCCTTCTGCCTGGGCTAGAGTACAGTCTCCCAGTTATTGTCTTTGGCTCAGTCCAGAATACTTCATTACTTCAAGCTGCTGAAAATAAAATTCTCAAATTTATAAATCTAGCTAGCACTAGAGAGCATCAATGTGCCACAGTAAAGACAATTAGCTGTCTTGTTGTCAGCTGGGATATCTCTTCTCAACACATTTACATCCAGAATTCTTTATGACAGATACTGCCCCCACCCCTTAACAAACTTGGCATCAGAAATCAGAGTTACACTATTAGGGACATGGAAATGGAATATATCTATTCAGTGAGGCCATCATTTATATACTTTCCTCTTGTGAAAGGGTATTGTCCAAAATCTCACATGCTAGCTGGAATAGTATTCCAAATTACATTAGGAGAAAGAGTCAACTTCAGTCATTGAAAAAGTCTTTAATGTCTCTTCTTATAAAAGAAAGTGCACGTAACTGCTTTAATTAAGCTGGCTAAGAGTTACAAGACATGTGCCAGTGATATTGCCCAGTGTGTAATATTCTCAGTTACAATTCAGAAGACTATAACCCCAGTCTGTTTTTTTAATATAGCAATAACCGATGATGTCGTTGTGGTATATTCAAGATTTACCCATGGTTGGTGTGGTTTAATCACTAGAGTGAAGCCCGAGTAATTAAACAAAGACAGCCGTGGGTAAATGTTCAGTTGGTTACTGATATTATACAATGACATTATTTAAGAAAATAATTACTTGCTTTTCTTAAATAATGTCATTGTATGACAGCTCCATGGTGGTGTTCTGCTTTCCACGGATATCCCGCTGCTTTTTTTTGATGTACTGCACATGCATATGGGACATTTGTTCCTACGCATACACAGTACATCAATGTTGTGTGATGGCTGCTGTATATAGGAAGCAACAGAGAAAGGAACATCTCCGTTGCTGTTTTTTTTTTTTTTTTTTTAAGATACCAGGACACTTTGAAGGTACGGAAGAGACAGGACATAGACAATAAAAGGATAATCAGGTAATTTTCTCTAGTTTTTCATAACGTACCAGATTATTCTTTTATTTTTCTCAGTCCCATCTCTCTCGTTTTCAAGTGTCCGATTTTGCAAGTTTATTTATTTATATTTTTTAAGGGAAAGAAAGTGAAATTTTTATGGCATATATTAATGGAAAAAAGTCCGGGCGACCAGACCTTTTTCCATTGGTATATGCTGGGATTTACAACAGGCATATATATATTTTTTAAGATACCGGGACACTTTGAAGGTACGGGAGTGACAGGAAATAGACAATAAAAGGATAATCAGGTACTTTTCTCTAGGTTTTCATAATGTACCAGATTATTCTTTTATTTTTGTCAGTCCTGTTTCTCTCGTTATTTTCAAGTGTCCAGTTTTACAAGTTTGTTTATTTATTTTATTTTTTTTTTTTAAGGGAAAGAAAGTGAAATTTTCATGGCATATATTAATGGAAAAAAGTCTGGATGACTGGTCCTTTTTCCATTGGTATATGCTCGGAATTACAACGGGCTGGGTTGGGATGCCGAATCAGCGTCCTTGTTTTAGAAATGTTAATGGCCAGTCATTGTATGATATATATTTTTGATTTCTGGATTTTTTACTGTGTTTGCCATGTATATCATTTTGAACCTTAGTAGCTCAATGTGTAGTACATGTTAATAGTTTGTTATAATGTCTTCTTTATTCATGGATCATATGCATTACCTCTGGTTCTAAATACTTGAGTTTGTTGACATTGTCACATTTTATGTTTGATTGTCATCATTGCCTTCACAGGCTGTGCTATGACTGAAAAGGGTCATTGGACCAGTTCACTTATCAGTTTAATAAATGTTAAATAAATAAAGTAAAATATATAATTTAATTTATAGTCCAGGCTTTATCTTTCCTCAAGGAACTGTGTCCCCAAATGGTTACAACTTGGATTCACATAATTTACATTGTATTCATATAATTCACATTATGTGGTTTGGTCACTCCATTCTCTTAAAACTGAAATACTGTTTTTTTCTCTTCCAACTGAAAATATCAGTTTATCTTTTTTATGTTTGCATGTTAGGGACCATCATCTAAATAACAGTTTGAGTACATTTGAATATTAGATTTGAAAGAGTTACTAAATTAATGGTTTGAGATGAGCCTCAAAACTGTTGTTTTATATTTCTCAGAGATTGTAGAAGTGAAACGTTAAGTATGAAATTTGTAATCTGTAACTGATGCTGTCACTTACAGGCTGAATTGATGATCTCTGTAGGAAGCCTGCACCTAATTTAAGACTCATAAATAATGCCTTTATCAGGTCATTCTTGTCAGTGGAATCAGTGGCCTAATTTGTGACTTTATTAAACATGTAAATGCCTTAGATGTGTCTACTAAAAGTGATGAGAATGACTGAAAAATTACAAAGCTCGAAAAAGATATTTGCCAGTTCTGTTGGCATAAGGGGATAAAACCCTGGCTGTGACCTAGGCGACCCAATAGTGGCTCAGGTCCTATTGGAGCTGGCATAGGGGAAAGACTGATGTGACTTTGATGGTTTACCTCTTGTCAGAAAGAAGCTCCTACAGGAAGTTCCCATGGTTAAATTCCCATTGGAGACCAGAGACCCTACAAAAGTGCTGGTTTCTAGGGAGACAAGGCTGCCTTGTAGAAACAGTTGACATGCTCCCGCTGGCACCTAGTGCATGTCGAATCTTAGGTGTGTTATATGCAGCAGAGATAGGACTGCAAACTAGAAACAAAAACACCCCTGATGGCTGCCTAAATGGTGGCTCTTCTTATCCAGCTGTTGTCCCAGTGGATGGGAGAACAAATAGGCCAGCAGACCAAAGGAGGGATTGATGGTGATGATGGTCAGCAGGCAGCTAGGACTAAAGAGCCTCAAAATATATATATCTGGAAGACTTTAAGCCTAACCCTGTGAATTTGTTATGCAATATATGGGGTTTTAGGGGCAGAAGCTTCCAATACTTTAATAATGCCATCCCTCAAAATGTTACATAATTTTAAGACAGGACTGGGATTTTTGATCAACTGATATTAAATGAAAACTATTCTATCCTGTACTGGGTTAATGAGTCACCTTGTTGACCAGCAAATACTAATAAGAAGAAATGGTTTAAAATTTCACACAAAACCAAGTAGTGTACAGAGTGCTGAATTAGGCTCAGGCAGAAAAATGGGAGCACTCCTTAAATCATATATATTTTTTTATGTGCCCGACTTTTTAAATGTTCTTTCTCTCCTACCTGATTGACCATCAGACCTTCTGCAACTGTCTTGAGACAATTTATTCTCTAGACAGTAATAGATGTTTACTGCCTGAGTAAAGAGCCAACTGGAAGGAGTTGTTATAAAGGCAGGCAAAAAGTTTGTTTCTGCATTTTCCCACCACTGTGCTTCTGCACTGCTGCAGGGATTGGGAGCATCATTTTCACCATAGCCTGTGGATCTGGTTTCATTTATCAAGACCAGGGCTGCCTGCATTTAAGGGTCAGACTCATACCTCTCAACCTCTTAGCACAAGAAATCTAGACAATGCCAAAAAGAATGGGAGAGGGGGCAAATGTTAACTACTGCTTTTATAAACTTAGAAAGTTGCTAGAATAAAAGGCTTTGAGTTAGCATGTATTTTCTGAAGGGTATGAAGGCTGAAGCTCAAATGTCTGTCATTATTCTGTGCCTTCAATCCTTAATGATTTGCCAGAAAACCACAAATTTTATGAGAAAGAGACCAAAATATGAGGCAAAAATCTGGATATTCTATCAAAATTTGAACAGATGAGAGGTATGGTCAGACCATATTTGACCCCAGCCTAAAGAACTGTCCAACTTTGTACAAAATGCAACTTATGCAGTTTAATTGATGCTTAAAAACAAAAGTCCAAGAAAATGTATGTGTTCTAGAACCACAGAAACTTTTATTAATAAAACAGCATAAACTTTCATGTTACAAAATCTTCCATCATATGTATAAAAGCAAAATAGTTAAATATTAAAGTTTATATAGCAATCACCTAATCAGAAAAGTCAGTTATAAGAATGCACTTTCAAAGACATTCAGCAATTCTTACATTAAAATATAAAAAAGTGCAAATAAAATGCACTCATAATGGTATAATAACCATTTCACAACATAATGTTTCTTCCTCAGCAGTGGTTTAATACTAGCAGCATTTTTTTAACCCAGGCTTTTTTTTTTATCAGTCTTGAACATTGTTAACCATCTGGAGTCAAGCAGGAGTGTTTCTAGAGCCTGTTCCCGACCCTAGGGTTTGAACCAGTTTTTCTAGTGACTCTAAACATAAAACAGGGTTCTGCAGAAGTTTCAGTGATATGCTCATTAATGCCAGGCTCTAGAAACACATCTATTGAAGTACAAATGAATAACAATGTTAAGGATTACTAGAAAGCCTGGGTTAAACACTTTTACTTGTATTAAACCACTTTTTCAGGAAGAAATACTCTATTATGAAATTATTTTTATACCATTATGGGTGTACTTTATTTGCACTTTTGCAAAACCTGTATTTTAATATCAGAATTGGTAAATATCTTTGAAACTGCATTCTGATGATCGGCTGGTCTAATAAGGTGACTGTTATATAAAATGGTTGTTCAGTTAACTTTATTTGTATGCATTTGATGAAGATTTTGCAATATGAAAGCATGTGCCATTTTTTTAAACTTTCTGTGTCTCCAAACAGAGCTGTATCATAGTCAAATGGGGCCCTAGATAAGGTAATGGGTCAGCCCCCCCCCCCCGCCAGTACTGCCATTCCAGTGTCACATTACTTGGCTGTGTCTCCCCAATTGCCATAAGCACTGTTCAAGCCTATCAGTGTGCATACCATTTTCTTCTTTACTTTTACAATGATTACAGAGATTTGGATTTAATTTAGAACTTTTATTTCAGATTTTTAGTGAAAACACTGATGTCCACTTGCTAAACAAAATGAAACTTTTAGCAAGAGCAACAGTAAACTTCTCTTCCCTAAACCCACATTCATGAAACTCATTCACTGAAAATGCATCTGGCCAGTGGTAGATTATGTATTTCTTAGGCCCTGGGCTGTTTTCAGACCATGACTCCTCAACCTCATTTTTAGGACTGTGCATAAATTCATGACCCGATGTTGCCATTTTCATTCATTTTTCAACTGTTGGATTCGGATCCAGTCCTCAGATCCACCTTGGCCACTTCTTCCAGATTGTAGAACACTCTTGAGTTCCTCCCTTTACCTACAGTGCCTAGTCACCTAACATACCCCAGATCTCATTTGTTGCCACAGCGTTCGGATGTAGATTGCGAACTCTCGAGTGTGGTTTTCAGACTTTTGAGTTTAGTTGTGATTATTTTTTACTACAATTATTATACCTTTCATAGCTTTTATCTTTACCTCCCTTTAACCTTTTTTATCTCAGATTATAAACTTCACCCTCCTTCTGTACTCTGAGTATTTTCTGTTACCATAGCTGCTGTTCTGTCCCTATATTATACTTATTAGTACACTCCTTTTTACTTTTTACCATTGTTGATAACGTCTTAATTTTCTTTCCCCTTTCTAGTATTAAAAAAAAAAAAACTTTAATCTTTCCTTTTTAAAAGAATGTCTGATAAACCTTCAAGTTTTAAAATATGTGTGGCATGTATCCACAAAATGCCAAATTCAGATGCACAGTCCAAATGCATCTACTTTCTAGGACCATCTCATTTGAATTCAGACTGCAACATTTGCAAGGGATTTAACTCCCACACTTAATTGATCATAAAACCAAACTAATACTTAGGGGCTTGCTGCCTTCAGAACCTTCATCTATGGCTCCTGGGGCTCAAATCCCTAAATGATTGGAAAAAAAAAAGGAGAGTCTCTTGTCCTGAATGGACTTCAGCTTCTTCTTTGGTTCCATCCTCAAAGCATCCTCTGAAACAATGCAAAAAAGTTTGATCCAGGTGGTTGGATCCGAGATCAAGATCAACCCAAACCCATTCTCCTGAATTATTCTCAGAGCTGATTACCTCTTGGCCCGCATTGCCTTTTCTGGAGCAGTTACCCCATGAGCAGTCAAGACTCTTGTCCATGGCCTCATCCCTTAGGTCTTCTAGAAATCTATCCAAGGCAAATGTGGACAGGATGAGGACATTCCTGAGGATGCAGATACAAATAGGAGTCCTTCCGTCTCTGATCCCAGAGGGCCCGGAGACCCACATTAGTACTACATCTCCAATCTTAGCTCCTTCTAAAATCCATACTTTGGTTTTGTAACTGTTGAATCTGAAATCCTTGGAGTCATCTACCTTTGATCCGAAGATGTAGGCAGCTTCGACCTCGTTTATGTCTCTGAGCTATTGGACAACTCTCAGAGCCGAAGTGTTGGGGCTGGCTCTGGGGTGTTGGATCCATCTCTGAAATTGTTGGAGCTGACTATTCCCCCTTAGGGCATTAGCACTAGAGAGCTGAGCTCCATCTCCCTCTTCCAGTAGTTTGCCTGTGGGACAGTGGGGGACAACGGTCTGTAAGCCTGCCTTGTTGGATCCGTTGGTTTCAGTTTCTCCCAGGCACTCTTCCTTTGAGGTAATGGAGAGAGCGTTCTCTATTCCTAGAATTTAGACTTCTCTACCCTCCTTGGCTCTGACTTCCCAGTCCCATTCAATTTTGCATCCAGAGCCTCAGTCATCTATTTGATTGGGGCAGCCTGCCAGAACCAGTCTCCAGGCCATCCAGCAGGGTATCATCATCTCTTACAGTACTCCCCTGGAACACCCCACTGAGGAGGTTCACCAGAACAGGAAGTGCAAAAGGAGGCACGTAGACTCTACAAGAATCTATCACTGTGGACACTGACTTTGATGAAGGAGAAAGCTTCCCCAGATTACCACTTAATGATGTCTCCTTTGGAGGCATCTTAGAACTCCTAAAACAAAGGGGTGGTAGGTCCCCCCAATAACCCTTCCCAAGAAGAGTCAATATTCCTGGAGGCCTTTGGATCTGGCCTATATACCTCCTGGGTGACTCCACCCACAGATTAACACATAGATTTAGATCTGATGTTGTCAGTCTTCACATAATCCTTGACTGTGGAGCTCAGTTCTGAGCTTCGGAACTGACTCAGACGTTTATTTCAGCTCACGCCTTCCATAATGCTCCTCTCAAAACTACCTCAGATCTCATTTGCCAATTTATGTGTCAGATGTGTACAACCACTCTCAAGCTTTGTCTTATATTTAAAGTAAGTTTTTTCCTTTAAAATATCATTTTTTCTCTTTTATGTCTCCCTTTTATCTCTAGTGACTTTTTTCTCTACCCGCTTCTCTCATTATCTAATAGCGTGTATGTGTGTTTATCTTCCTCACTCTACTTCACTACCATTGGTAGTTCTTTCCTCAGTACCATTGTTGGTACTTCTTTTTACCTATTCAGGTATTTTCTTCAATACCCGCATTGGTATTTCCTTTCATTTTTCTTTTTTATTAAAAAAAAATAAAAAATAAAAAAAATCTTTCTGTGTCCCTTTTTTTCTGGTGAGTGTGTATCTCTTTGTTTGCTTTCATTATGGGTGATAAATCTGAATCTCCAGCAAAGTCCTCTAAGGGTACCTCTGGATTTAAAAGGTGCAAGAAATGTGAGAGGAAAATGTCCAACTCAGTCTGGCATGTGTGGTGTGTTTATTGTCTTGATAAAGTTTACCTGCAGGAGGACTGTTCAATATGCCATGATTTCTCCGCTAGGACACTCTGTGTACGGAAAAATAAACTTATTCTTAAAGGACTGTTAAAAGATAACTTTGAAGAGGCCATTTCTGGGTCCAAAATGGAAGCCAGTTCTTCTTCTTCTTCATCCTCTTCTTCTAAGAAGCAACCTTCCTAGGTTCCTAGCACTTCAGAACCACCTAAATAGGGTTCTAAGCAGCCTTTGATGTCGAAGAGTTCCTCAGCACCAAATGGCAAAAATTATTTGGCACCTACCAAGACTTCAGAGTTTACTTCAATTGCTCGGCACCAAGAGACTCAATGGTACCAGAGAAGTCAGAAGTTATTTTTGTTCCAAGATCCAGATATTCTCCTTCTGTTGACCTGTTCAAGGATAGACCACTGAGCCCCTTTGTCGATCTGAGTCCCCCTAGGTTTCCTTTGACTGCTTCAGTTTGAACCACTAAGAGTCTCTCTGAATAAGACATTACGAGGCTGGTGGATTAGCTCCTAATGCTGAGGGGATTGTCTCTGGTTCCTAGCCAAACTGGTACCGGGATCATCTCTAATATGACACCATCCGTTCTTCCTCCTACAACTCCTGTTGAGTCATTGGAGCCCACAGTTCCGACATGCCCGGCTTTGAATGCCTCAGTTTCAGTAGCAACTTCTTCTCCAGAGCCAAGGGTGGCCTTGAGCACCTCCATGCTTATGGCATTGGAGACTTCCTGGGGTTGAGATTCCCTGGCCAGTTCTGAGGTGCATGGATCGACTTCATTAATTTTAGAGCCTTCCATGACCCTCAGTGCTTCTCCTTCATTGGATCGACCCAGGCTTTGGTTTTGGGGGTTGCCTCCTCAGTGCAGGTTGGGACCTCTGTTCCAGGCTCCCATCTCTCTACAAGGGGGGGGGGGCTGGCCTTCTGAATCATGGAGAAGGCCTTGTCCATTGGGGACTCACAGTCTGCCATCCTTGTCAGGCCAGACTTCTACATCTCTTCGACCAGAACTTCCATCTCTCTCTCTTTTCCCCGGGAAAGAGGGCACAAAAGCCCCAGGAAAGGCCCTTTTTGGTGGTTTCCTCTTTGGACACTTCCCGGGAACATCCCCCTGAAGAAGTACCTGCAAAGAAAAAGTGCAAGAGGAATCAGTTAGACTTCCCAGAGGAATCCTTCACTGAAGACTTTGATGATAATGTTTCCTTCAGGGACATCCTAGAGATCCTGAAGCAGAGGGGTGGCTGGTCTTCCCTTCAACCTTCTTTGGAGGAGTCGGTATATCTGGAGGATTTTCATACCCAACCTTCTACCTCTTGGATTTCTCTGGCTGCTGATGAGCTTATTAAATTGATCACTTAGCAGGAGTGGAAGATACCTGACTCCATCGAACTGATCCTCAAGAGACCTGACCGGATCCTTTCTACTCTCAAAGAAGAGCAACATTGGTCCAAAGGCATACCCATGGATGCCATGGTGATGGCCGCAGCCACGAAGAAGGAACTTCCAGCTATCAATCCTCCTAACAAGAAGTCTAGGACTATGGATAGGTTTGGGAAGTGAGTTTGTGCTTCATCGACCTTTGACCTCATGTTCTTGAACTACATGGTGTACTTTACAAGGTTACAGAGGGATCTAATCAAAGAGGGCTTGGATAACCTCTCAAGAGCAGTAGCTGAAGAGGTACGGGACAGAGTTGCTTCTCATCTCACTGGCCTTGAAGCAAAAGCAATTTCCAACTCATCCATAAGGCCGATTGCCCATGCAGCTGAAGGGACAACAAGAGCAGCGAGTTTAGACATAGCCATTAGAAGGCACTCCTGGATGCACTTGGGTGATTTTTATTGAGCCATTTAAAGCTATTTTATTGAGCCATTTAAAGTGTCATTCGTCAGTGCTCTATTTGACAGATCATCCCTTTTTGGTCCCAAGTTAAAAAACATTCTGGCCAGATGTGAAAAGGATGTGACGACTCTTTCTGCCATAGGCATACATTTCTCTACTCTTCAATGGCCTTATTATAGGAACCAGAGAAGTGGGAGACTATGGTTTAAAAAATCCCAAGAGCCTTTCCAGGATTCATGTGGCAAAGACTTTCCCTGGGGCAGAGGGGAAGTAATGGAAGATGCCGCCCTAGAGATAGAAGTGGTCCACAGAACCAGGGATCCAGAGATTCCTTACCAGCACTCCTGAATGGTGGTCCAATTGCCTTCCTCTGGAGGCAGTCAGGGGATGGTTATCCCTGCACCAACCCACCTGGCAACTGATAACTTCGGACAAATGGGGTCAGGGAATCATATCCAGAGGTTACAATATTCCAGTTTCTATAAGTCCACAACCCCAAAAAAGACTCATGGATGATCCACCCAGTCACAGAGAAGCAGCAATAGCAGAAATTCAAAAGCTGCTCAACAAAACAGTCATACAAAAAGTCTCACCAGACCAAATAGGATCCAGGTTTTACTCAAAGTTCTTTTTAGTGCCCAAAAAATGGGACTAGAGCCCCCCCCCCTTGGATCTCAGCCAGTTCAACAAAGCAGTACAGCAAACCAAATTTTAGATGGTTTCAGTACAGTCTATACTTCCATTTATGGAAAAGGACAATTGGATGTGCTCTATAGACCTCCAGGATGCGTATTATCACATAAAAATGGACAAACGCTCCAGGAGGTCCTTGCACTTCTGGCTGGGAGACCGTCATTTCCAATTCAGAGTACTGCCCTTTGGACTGACCTCAGCCCCCAGGGTGTTCACCAAATGCATGGCAGTGGGAGCAGCTCATCTCAGACTGCAAGGAGTTTTAGTTTATCCATATTGCGACAACTGGCTCCTCACCGCTACCACCAGGCATCAAATAGAACAGGCAAGAGATTACACTCTGCATCTCTAGGCATCACAATAAATTACAAATTTACAACCCTCACAACAACTAGAATTCATCTGAGCCCTGCTAGACACAGTTGCAGGAATTGCTTCACTCCCACTGGAAAGGCTACAAAGGATCAGACCTCAGGTCAACCAAATTATCTAGAGCAAAAGTATTCCAGCCAGATTAGTCCTACAAGGATTAGGCTCAATGGCAGCCTCAATCACTCTTGTTCCCTTTGCAAGATATCACATGTGAATCTTAGAAGGTTACTAGCCTCCCAGTGGTCTCTGACAGATCATCCAGTGTCTCACCTCATCTTGATTAACAATCACTCTAAACAGGATCTTTCATGGTGGCTCCACTCCAACAAGATTCTTTCAGGCCGACCATTCATCCTTCTGCAACCCCAAGCCATAGTGACCAGGATGCCTCCAAAATAGGGTGGGGGGGGCATTATCTGGGAAGGACAGTCCAAGACACTTGGTCCCAACTGGAGGCCAACTTGCACATCAGTATTCTAGAGATGAGGGCAATGCTGTTAGCATTGCAAGCATTTCAGGATGCACTTCCTCTAGGAACAGTAGCAATTCAGATGGGCAACGTGTTGGTAGTCTGGTATATCAGCAAACACGGGGGAACCAAATCTTACCCATTGTGTCAAGAAGTCCTCAGAGTTTGGCAATGGTTGAATTCTTCCAAACACTTTCTCACAGCAGTGCACATTCCAGAAACACCAACGTGATAGCAGACAAACTGAGCAGAAACATTCTCATGCCTCATGAGAGCTCTCTCAATCATGTGGTAGTGAAAGAGATTTTTTGTTACTGGGGCCAACCTTGCTGCGATCTTTTTGCATCATCTCTAAACAAGTGCAGCAGTTACTTTCCCTAATCCCCCCTCCGGGGGAGTCACCCAGAGACACTATTCTCCACAATTGGCCCCCCAGTCTTCTCTATGCCTTTTCCCAACTCCTTTAATTTCACAGTTTATAAAGAAAGCCAAGAGGTTGGAGAACACAGTAATTCTCATTGTCCCCTTTTGGTTTTTCCAAGTTTGATTTCTCTTCCTGTGACTTCATCTTTTTCAGAAACCATGGATACTGAACCCAGCTCCAGATCTGCTGTCTCATCCAGAGGGCATGGTTCATCTGAAGCTCATGATGTGGCTTCTCCAATTCCCATGATTGACAGGCATACTTCCCTTTCCTGTCCTGTCCATCAAATCATTGTAGCCCATCACAAACCTTCAACTAGGAAACTGTATCAAAGTAAATGGGAAAAATTTGCAAGTTGGGCTCTTATGAACGAACTTGATCCTTATTCGACCCCTGTTCATAAAGTTTTGGATTTTTTACCTAACCTCTATCAATCTGGATCCTCTGCCTCAGCAATTAAAGTCCATCTAGTGGCTATCTCCAACTTCCATATGGGGTTTAATGGGTCATCCCTTATCTCATACAAACTTTGTAAAGCCTTTTTAAAGGGAGTCCTAATGTTAAGAACTCAATTTAAAGAAACTATTCCTCACTGGGATCTAACACTAGTTCCCCAGTCCCTTACTAACCATCAGCTACTTGTTACTTAAAGTTTTTGACTTGGAAAATTGTATTTTTAGTGGCTATTACATCTGCCAGAAAAGTATCTAAACTTCAGTCCTTTCACAAAGATAGGGTCTCCCTTCAGACTAATCCATCCTTTTCACTGAAGGTAGTCTCAGAATCTAATATCAATCAGACACTTCAACTACCAGTCTTTTTCCCTAATTTTTCTAATAAAGGGGAGCATTCCCTTCATTCACTAGACATCCACAGACAGCTACATTTTTATCACCACAGAACGAAGGATTTCAGAAAATCTGACCAACTGTTTGTTGCCTTTTCCTCGCTTTCTTTAGGTAATCCAGTTTCTAAGGTTACTTTAGCTAAATGGCTCAGAGATTGTATCACATTTGTCTGTCAGTCAAAAGGGGGCTCTGTCTTTCACACTCAGTAAAAGCACACCAAACAAGAGCAGTGGCAACTTCTGCAGTTTTTTTATGCCAGAGCTTCTTTAGATAATATTTGTGCAGCAGCCACTTGGTCTTCTCCTCATACTTTTATCACTTAATACAAATTGGATCAGGTCTCTAGGGAATGAGCATCATTGTGCTTAGGAACATTCTTCCATGAGACCTCCCAAGATTCAGGTAGCTAGTCAAGGATTATGTGAAGAATGACAACATAAGATAAAGAAGTTATGTCTTATAATCTTCCATCTGTGTTGTTGATCTTCACTAATCCTTGACATCCTCCCCCTCCTTCCCCCAGCCTGAGACTCTTAGTGGATCGAACTTTTCCAGAACTGGCTTCATATTAGGGGCACATATTCTTATTTGCTATTTGTCTGTCACTATTTTGGGCAAACTCAGTCTGAGGTAATTTTGAGAGGAGCTTTATGGATAAAGCCTAGCTCGAGAGTTTGGAAGGTACGAGCTGAGATAAATGGCCGAGTCAGTTCCAAGGCTCAAAACCAAGCCCCACTGGCAAGGATTAGTGAAGATCGACAACACAGATGGAATTTTATGATAAGACACAACTTCTTTTTTTCTTTTTGGGCATGGAAGGAACCAGATACAACTAAACCAACCCCTATGAGACCAGACAGAATCCTGGCACTACCTAAGGGTAGACCACACTGAAGTAAAGGATTGCCCATTGATGCAGTGGCCATAGTGGCACCTACTAAAAAGGAACTGGCAGAGCAAAGTTCCTGTGTCCACTCCCCTAACAGGGAGTCTAGGATGTTGGACAGGTTTGGGAAGCATATCTGTGCTGCAGAGATCTTTGCCCTTAGGTCACTGAATTATTTGCCACATTTCACAAGACTTCAGAGGGATTTCATCAAAGAACTTTCCAAATCCCTCTCTGAGACCATATCCTTTGAGGCAGAGAGTACTATTATCTAGCAGTTGGCTCCCCTTCAGTCTATTTCAGACTCATCTCCCATATAGCTGAAAGTACATCATGCATGGCATGTTCAAGCATTTCTATCAGGAGATGTGCCTGGATGCATTTATGTGATTTTGTGGCACTCTTAAATCTTTTTTCATCAGTGGTCTCTTTGGCAGAACCTCCTTATTTGGCCCCAAAGTGAAAGACACTCTCTCTATGCGCAAGCAGGATGGGAAAACCCTTTCTGTTGTGGGCAAATGTTTTTTGACAACTCACTGGATTTTTTCTAAGAATCAACGAGGCAGATGGAAAATGCGGTTCAAAAAATCCTAGAGTCTCCTCCAAGATCCACATGGAAACAGTTTCCCCAAGGGCAGAGGGGGTAACTCAAATGGAAGATGCTGTCCCTGCAGCAGAGGTGGCCTGCATAACAAGGGAACCAGGAATACCTTCTCTGACAGATCCTATCAGTGCTCCAGAAAGGAGGTCCGACTGTCCACCTCTAGGGGCAGTTGGGGGTCATATATCTTGTACCAGAGAACCTGGCTAGAAATTACAAAAGATACATGGGTGCAGCGGATACTATTCAGATGTTATAAAAAACAATTTCCCATCCACCCCCTGTAGCATCAAATAAAATTCCCGAAGTTCCACTCAGTCAGAGGTGCTTGTGGTCAGTGTGACCTTAAATTGAAGGAGAACAAATGGATGGCCTCTTGTATTTGACTGTACTAGATCCACTAGAGAAGGTAAGTTTTGCAAACTTGCATTATTTTGACATGACTGAATAATGGTTGCTGGAGAATAGACCATTGAGTTGTGACTGTATATCGAAGGGTTCTCATATGGAACCTTACCAATGGAAGAAGAATGATTGCCACTGACATTGATCCAGTGCTTGGAGTATCAGTTAGGCCGATATACACAGTTAGTTTTGTTTCTGCCTTCACAGAAACAAATATTTGAGCAAATATGAACAATTATTTGCCTCCTTTTCTGCTTCAAAATTAGGCAAACCAGTTTCTAAAGTAACTTTAGCCAGATGGTTAACTGATTGTATTACCTTTGTTTAATAAAAAGCAGGTTTAACTTTACCAAAACCACCAAAAGCCCATTCCATGAGGTCTATGGCAACTTCTCCAGCTTTTTTATCAAGAACTTCCTTGGATGAAATTGTGAGGTCCAGATAATATCCCACTGAACTGTCACCAAATAATGTGACGTCTCCCACTATCCTGGGTCTGTAACTAAGGAGCTTCAATCCTCACTACTGACTCCAGTGTAAGACTGGCACTTACACAGGAGTAATATTTCATAATTTCTGCACAACAGGAACACACTGTATAACCTGGGACTGGACTGTATACTTCTGTCCACCCCTGATGTAACTCCTTATTATACATTCCAGAGCAATGTGTCCCAGTTTAAGACCTCTGATGCACACACTTAAATCAGTTAAATCTCACACATCCAAACACCTATTGGAAAGCCTGACACAGATTTCCATCTGTGTCCCTTCCCCAAAATTATACAGTAATGCTGCCACCAATCAAAGTGTCTTGACACCCTTTTAAAGGGGTGTCCAGTTATGAAAATTAGGTATTAAAATAAATGAAAGCAAATGACCTAAGCAGCCAGGCATTTGGAGTGAGTGGCTCAGGAAGTTATCAAGGGTAGTACAAGCACTCTCAAATCACTAAAGAAACACTGATTGACCAGCCACAGTGTAAGCTAATAAACATATTTAATAATGAACAAAATAATTCAAAATATAAAGCAGTCATTTCCAATAAACAAACAGAACTCAATCACCATGAAAATGAAATCAATACTGAAGGATAGAAATCCAGCATTTAGAAAAACTCTAAATGATTTAACTGATTGATTATAATTTCTTAACTAAATGAAGAACACTGTCACTGATCTAAACTAATTTACTACAACAGAGCAAAGGCAGGCTTACAGTTCTTGGTAAGTCCTTTTGGGTATCCAATGCACAGTACCTCTGTAAACTACTCACAACTGGCTGTTAACTGACAACTGTAACTGGCAACTGACTGTTAACTGTCTTCAGCAGGCTCTTTTATAGGCTATCCCAACTGTTCTGGTTCTAATTTTCATTTCATAGTTTGAAAGTCAACCAACAGCTGTTTAATAAAGTTCCTTCCATATAGCAACTATCAGCATTCCGATGACATCATCTGCAGTGCAGCTGAATCGGAGGTAGTTTGCCTTTAGAATCTTTTTTCAAAAACATATGCAGTTAGAAATGTAATAGGACACTGTTCAAGTATTTAAAACATTATGTACACATAGATTATAAATCCGCATGTAAGAACTTATTTACAATATCATAGCTAGTTTTGCTGGCATATAATATACAGGTTAATCTGAGATTATGTACAAAACTTCTCAGGAAGTTCCTCTGGAATATTCTCCCTTAGAGTCCTCATGGGATTGAGATAGCTGAGAACTCTGTTGCAACAGTTGAGGAATGAATGAAAACGACATCAGATAAAAGTTATGTGCTAACCATAATGTTCCATCTGTGTTGTCCATTTTCATTCTTCCTCAACTTCCCACCCACCAAACCCCTTCTTGCTTTACTCCAGGAAAGACTGAAAGATATTGGAAGAACCTCTATTCCTTGTTTGAGCCCCACTTTCCATCCTTTCCTTATCCTCCACTACTGTATTGGTCTATGGGCAGCAAACTAGATCTGAGGTATGCTAGGTGACTAGGGAATTGTGGGTAAAGGGAGGCGCTCAAGTTCAGTGTTCTACGATCTGGAATAAGAGGCCAAGTCAGATCCGAGGATTGGATCCGAACCCAACAGTTGAGGAAGAATGAAAATGGACAACATAGATGGAATTTTATGGTGGGTACATAACTTTCTTTTTTTCTTTGATTCACCTCCCTGATTGTTTTAAATTATATATCTGATGTTGCTAATCTTCTTTCCATTCATCACAGCTGGATTCTGTTCCGAGCCCTTGGAACTGAGTCAGCCTTTTTACCAAGTTCATGCCAGCCAAAAAACTTTTGAGCTAAATCTCTACCCAGAATGCCCTTCTCACTGTTACCCCAGATCTCGTTTGTCGCGTAGCAGTAAAGCCACTTTTCAGCTGAGCTCTCAGCTAAGTGAAACCTTTTTGATTTTTGTGTAAAAATTTCTGGATATCTTCATATTTTATTAAGCGGTTAGCTTTTCTAGTGTCTTTTCTTCTGTCTGATCTTGTTTTTTCCTCTCTACCCGTAGTTACCATTGGTACACTTTCAAGTACCATTGTTGGTACAGCCTTCCTCCCTTACGCTTATGGTATTCCTTCAATATCATAGTTGGTATTTTTTAACCTATTAGCTGTCTTTTATTCAGGTGTTTCCTTTCTTTCTCATACCATTGTATTGTTATATTTGTGACTTTTTCGAATGGAGTTGACTTTGATTATAGTTGGATTATACAATTGGCCTGGTGGTGTTTTTTCTCTATCAAGATGTTGGATAAGAAGCGGGTACGTCAGGTTTTAAGCCTTGTACTTCATATAAGGGCAAGTTACCTAACAGTGATTTTCATGATGACTGTGTATACTGTTTGGGAGTGTCCCACCTTTCAGTGCAACCTCCATGTGACATTTGTCAGAGTTTCAGTCAACGCACTCTTAATGAACTCAAAAATAAACTCATTCTGAAAGGGTTACTCAAGTCTCCCTTCTCAGAGGCCATTTCTGTGATGGAGGTCTCATCCCCTCCTTGTAAGGACAAAAAGAGATCCCACTCTGTCCTTTCTTCACCATTAAGTGATCAGAGCAAGCCTGGGAAATCAAAGGTCCCAAAGTTATCTTCAGAGCACAAATCAGCCCCCTCGGCTCTGACCATCTCAAAACCATCAATACCGGTGCCCGTTTTGGCACTTTTCCTGCCTCCGGCACTGATCATAGACCTTACTATGCCTATTTTGACTTCAGCACCTGTGGCCACTTCGGCTCAGGGCACACCTTTGACTACATCATTAGTTTCCATTTTGGAAATGACCATTTCAGCTCTGAGTGCCACTTTGGCACCAAGTATTGTACCGACCTCACTGGATTTGACCCCTTTACTTCTGGTCTAGAAACTAGAGACCGGTGCCGGCAGACCTTGCATCATGGATCCGATACTCCCTCTCTATAGATCCATTTCTGAGCCAGTCGTATAGCCCCTTCATCGAACGTCCCAACTCCCTGTCCAGAGTATCCACTGGATTCACCAGGAACCTTTCTGAACATGACGTGGTGTGTCTTGTGGACCAGCTGTTGTTAGCCAGAACATGATGTGGTATGTCATGTGGACCCAGTTGTTGTCAGCCAGGGAGATTCACTCACTTTCTAAGCCCCATTCACCTGCAGGACTTGGGTTGCCTTATCCACGGACTCCATCTTACACTCCTCCTTCAATCATCTCAGTTCCAAAGCCTTCTGCTCTGACAATCTTTATTGGAACCCATCACCTGCCTAGGGTGCATGTCACGCCAGCTCCGAGTTTGTCCCTTTGGTCTTTGGTTCCTGCTGAACCGGTCCTTCCTCAATCTGGGGATTGCAGGATGGGCACGTCGGCCCGGGATACAGAGCCACCTCTCTCCTTGGTTCCATCCTTGGTGCCGATAGCTGCATCCATGCCGATCCTGCTTGAGGCTCCATCCATGGGGTTGGGTTTGTCAGAGCGGGGTGTGACCTTGGTTCCGAGGTTGTCTTTCTCAGTTCTGGGCTCCCATCCCCCTGTGGGCAAGCTTGCCTTCTGCGCGATGGAGAGGGCTCTTGCTTCTGGCAGCACTCCTTCGATGTCGGAACCCCAGTTTTCACCCCCTGAGCTACAGCTGTCACAGACCACCCCCCCAGGACAACAGGCAGATGTATAAAGATCAATAGCTTCATACTATAAGATCTAGTCATGTGTAGCACATTTTAAAAAGAACTGTATTTATGACAGAATAGGAAATATTAACCACATGATAAGATATTGTTGAGGTACAAAATAAAATTCAAGCAACACTGTTCACCAGGGTAGAAAGATCTCTTTATTGTAATAGAACACACTTATGCGAGAGACTAAGCAATCAAGGTCTAATCTCCCTGAACAAAGAAACTACAGACATTTTTATACTGTAAAAGCTTCTGAGCAAACATTTTGTTATCTGTCACACTATAACCACTGACCAGTTAGAACTAAACACCTCTATGTTTTGCTTACTAAGAAGCTGCAGACCCTTATCTAGGCTTTCCCTTATTAGCTATAAGTTCTGATTTTCCACATTGGCACTAAGAAATACTAAGACAGTGAAAAAAAAAAGACAAGCCTATGCTGTCAGGATCCATTTTGAAATAAAATGGATTTTGCTGTCAAAGAGAAAGTATTATACAAAACTCTTAAACAGTTCTCTCTTCTCACAATTCTCCCTTCTCAATCATCCACTTAATTTATTTTCTTTTTTAAATACATTATCATATATTTGTCCAAAACTTCCAAGTACCTTTCTTACTACCTTCTCATAATCATAATAGTTTTCTTTGATAGTGGTCAGTGGAAGTTTTTCATTTTCTTTTTTGATATATGTATTCTTGAAACGTAATACTTTTTCTAGATGCAAGAATCTTTATTACTACTCTACATACAAATACAATTATACAAAAAAGAATTACTATAATAGAAATACGCATAACAAATTTCACAAGACCTCCTCCCCATCCTGAAAATAAACTTGTTAAACATCCCCTTTGAGAGCTGTTTCTAAATGACTATAAATGGCATGCTCATTATCTGGAATAAATAAGCAGCACTCTGTTTGGATGAGTGCACATGACCCCACCCTTAGAAGCAAGGGTGAAGTCATGGACCATCTGATTTTGCAGTAGCACGTGACACATGGCAGGTGTTTCAATATTAATCTTATTTACTTATTCAAAGGTTGCATTGCTCAACACTTCTAGCAATTAAAATAGATGGTTTTCTTAATTCCCAAATTGAGTTTGCTGCCCAATAGGCAGGTAAAATACTTGCTCCGGAAATGACGTAATCTCCCAAGCCCATATGGGACAGTCCTTTGAATGCATTCTGTTCTAAACCTTGATGATAAATCCAGGAAGCTTCTAGTTTTCCAACCACACCAAAGGATAAAAAGGTCACACTGACAAACCATTTAGAAAAAAAATGCAAGAAAAACCCAGCCAAGCTAGTTTTCACTGTGTGATACCTTATACCTCCTGTAATAGTGTCCATGGAATATATGCAAATGACCTCTTAAGGACATCAAGTGTTTTAGGTACACAGCTATTGAATGTTCATAACTTTTTTACTTTTTAAGTCTTTATTGTTACATTTTTGGGCCAATAAAGCCCAATCCCGCTAGCTGTGAACATGCCTTTTTACTGACCTCATCAGCACAGCAGAAGTAATACTTTGGTTGTATTTCAGAAACACAGGGACTTTAAACACAGCAGTTGCCCATAAAGATTAAGGTGCCTGCAAAATATCATACTAGTACTTTCTAGGAGTGCTAATAGTACTATGAATGCTAAATAACAACAGAGCCAAAGCCTTCAGCCACTTAAGGGCAGTCTCTTCACACAATTTTGCATTTCTGTTTTTTAAAGTCTAAGTCATTCTTTTAACAATTCCTGCAGCTTAGGGTCTGTGTGGACAATGATATTGTATGTTCACGTTCATGACTTTACATACTTGCTGCAATATTTGGCTTGTAAAATCAGTCCCCTTGTCTGATTAAATACAAGAAGATACCCTAAATCTGGGTATGATCTCTTGAAACAGTTTGTTGGTGATCATAGTCTCATCATTCCTAACACAGGGATAAGCTTCAACTCAGCCAGAAAAACATCCACAATTACTAAAACATACTTGAATTTTTGATGATGTGGGAGTTCAATAAATCCCACTGTACACAACAAAAAGGTCCCGTAGCTTTTTTAAAGACGGCAGAGAGGCAGGAAAACCTTTTGACACACTGTATTGAACACACAAATTGTACAAGTATTTACAAAATGCTGAATGCCTTCAGAGATTTAAGGGGCATACCAACCAGTCAAAATTTGACTTATTAAGAGAGAGCAGATGATAAGCCTATGCTAATTGGAGTAAAAAAGAATGTGGAGTTACTAGCCTCCCATCTGGATGGCACAATAATGAGTCCAGGAAGCTGCAACAGCCATAATGTACCCACCTTACTTTTTCAGAGTCATCAGCTTGATTCTGAAAAGACAACATTTCTTGCAAAGAAACAGGTATATTAGTCACTTGTAGTTGCTGCAAAAATTAAGCCTTAATAGGATAAGACAATGAAGCTTGTCTGGCCGCGATGTCAGCATTGCATTTCCTTTTGAAATGTAAGATTCATCAGTCTTCTGAGTGGCACACTTGACCAGAGCTATTTCCCAAGTTAAGTGCATTTAAATGTTCATTGACAAAAACAGAATTTTTAATAAGAATTCCTACAAATGACATATACTCTCTTTCTCTCCAAAGTATCCCAAACTCATTAACTACTCCATATGCATAGTGTGAATTTGTAAAAAATCAGAATTGCTTTGTCTTTTGCTAACCTGCTTGCGTCAGTAATGGCTACAAGTTCAACTATTTAAGCAGAAACATTTCCGTTTAATTGTCCAGTCAACATATCTCTCAACTGTACATTTTTTGCAGAATGTTCAGATTTCTGCCTTATATTTTTGCCAGTTTTTCATAAAATTGTGATTTTCTTGCAAATTATTGGCAAATAATTAAAGATTGAAGTCAGAAAATAATGACAGACATTTGAGTTTCAGACTTCATACCCTTCAGAAAAATTCATGCTAATGCAAAACTGGTCATTCTGTCAACTTTCTAAGTTTGTAAGTGCGATTTTTAAAAATTGTCCTTATTTTTAGGCCTTTGTCCCCCCATTATTTATGGCTTTGTCCAGATTTCATGCTGTAAGAAGTTGAGAGGTATGCCAGTCAATAATACTTGCTGTGCTGTACAAATGGAAGATGCTGACACTAGCAGACCATCTTTGGTACAGGATCAAGATTGGTACTGAAATAAACAACTTTTTTAAAACCATCATTTCTATGCTGTGCTAATAACTCTTTCTTTGAGTAATCAAGTAGCCCAGGAATGGAAGATTTGAAAGCAAGGTTTTTAGTTGGACAAAAGCCAGCTTATGGTGCTTCTGCCAAGGCAAGGACTCAGGGTGTCTTTTTTTCAATAATTCTAAGAATGGCTTTACTACTTCTGCATAGTCTGAAATCCATTGTTGGCAGTCATCTGTCAGTCCCAAAAATCTGGCAGCTGTTTCAACACTGTAGTGCATAATGCAGCTTGAATAGCAGTAATGTGTGAAGGTAAAATCTGTTGAGATCCTTCTGAAATAAGATGTCCTAAGTACTGAAACTGTGGTTTCCACACCTGCAATTTTGCCTTGTTAACCTTGAACCCTAATTCGTTTAAATTGGTCAAAAGAAAAATAGTATCTTGTCGGCAGCTAGAATGAAAATCAGAAACTAAAAGCAAGTCATCAACATACTGTATTAAGGTGGACCCAGAGGGAAATTGAATTCTAATTGTTTCTTCATTTCTCTACAAAAAAGTGTAGGTGATACTATATTTCTTTGAGGTAATCTTGTCCACGTATACTGCTGCCCTCTGCAAATAAAAGCAAACATACTGACTGCCTGTGTGACTGAGGATAGAAAAGAAAGCAGAAGAAATATCAATTACTGAAAACGTGGTAGCTGTCAGAGAAATAGAGCTTAGTATAGTAGTCAGATTAGGCACTACAGGAAAAGTTGGCACTACTATTTTGTACAAACCAACAGGAGTCCTTGTCTGGTTTCTTAACCAGTAAAATAGGTACGTTACACAGGCTTCCAATAGGGACTATTATTACTTGCTGAAACAACACAGAATTAATGGGTTCAATGCCTTTCTTTGCCTCCGGTGATAAACAGTATTAGACTACTGTTGATAGAGACTCATAAGGCTTTAAAGTAACGCTAATTGGTTCTGCATCCTTTGAGTCCTACCTCATTGTGGGGGACAGCTTCAAGTCATTCCAAATCAGTCACATTGAGGGTCTGTTCAAATCTCAGAACTGTGAAGAATGTATTTTCATCTGAGCAAATATCGGCTGAAACCTGTCCCAGCGGAGAGGGCTCATTCAGCACATTCAAAAAGACTCCCTTTGGAGTACAAAACATAGTACACTTATTTTCACAGCAGATCTCTACTTAACAGGTTTAAAGGGGCAGAATTACCAACAATGAAAGCATGTTGATTTTCTAATGGACTTATTTGAACTGGGATGGACATTATCTCTGGGTAGTCCAGTGTAATCCCAGAGATGCCCATATCTCTAAGAGAATTTGAAAAAAGCAGGAATGATTTTGAGTTAAATGAAGTTATCATAGATTAAAATCACTCCTGTTTTGATAAGGAAAAGAAGAGTAGCATTATGCAATTTAATGTTGATGAAAGAACCTTTCTGGTCTTCTAGTAACAAGGGAAATAGTTGTGTCTCCTGTTTATGGCTGTCCTAGTGATCCTGTTGTTATGTTGGTAGCTGCCAAGTGTTACTCCAAGTTGGAGGCTGTCTCCACACCTACTGTGGAGCTTGAACCTTGGCCTAATTCACAGGGGGAAAGGATAGATTAGTTAGCTGAAGAAAAGGGTATTCAATATGACAATGCCCACTTTGGCCACAATTAAACAAGGGTTGGTGTGTGATCCTCACTGCTGCTTTTGAGGAGGAGTAGGAGGATAAAAGTTCTGGGAAATTGTCCAGGGGGTTGCTGGAAAAATCTAAATGTACCTCTACATCTCACTCTTGTGTTCCTCCTATTTTGGCCCTTCAAGTTGAACATCCACTAATTTATTTTGTTGTTCCTTCTCCTCTCTGATGATATTGTCTGATACACATATTTTGCCTTATAAACAACATTATGTATACCTAAACTTAAACTATTCCAATTTAAACAAACATTTTTTTATCAATCTCATATAGGTTGTAGTAAGCCTTCCACAAACACCACTTACAATCCATTTGCTGCAACACCTTCAGTAGATTCTGGGTGTCCCGAAAAAGCCTCAAATGCAGCTATTATGTGCTGCAAGTATGCATCAGTAGATTTGTTTTCCTTCTGTATAATGGCTTTGATTCATGCCCAGATAGGTGGAGGAAATTCATAGATGTTATGTGATCCTATCTCGCCTACATTCTGTACTGATGGACTCGGCACGCTATACTATAGAACAAAGTCTCTTATTGGCTGAGCTATCCCACATCCCAGGATGCACCACCACTGCTTCCCCAGATCTCGTTTGCCGCTTTGCAGCAAAGACGTGGTCTCGGACTTGGCTGAGCTAAGTGTCTATTTCTTCAACAAATTTCTGTCAGAAATTTTTGATTAACCTACCCAAAAGCTGTTTTAACAGCTATCGTTGTTGTGTGACTGATTTTTGGTAAAAATTTGTGGTAAATTTGTCTTTTATTTGAGGGAAAGGATCCCGTTTAAGTTAGTGGGGCCTTGCCCTTGCGCGTGAGTGATATATTTAGTGTGAGTCTTGTTGTAGTGTTATAGTTGGTCAAGTAATCCCGTTTTCTGTTAGAGGGGTCTTGTCCTTATTTGCTTTTTTCTTTAACAAGTTTTTGGAGAAAGTTTCCTTTTTGGTTGTAGTGTTTGTGAGTCAATATGTCGAAAGAGCACAGACCATCTGGGTTCAAGAAGTGCTCTAAATGCAGCTACAAAATGTCCATAACGGACAATCACTCTTTGTGTGTGTATTGTTTAGGCCCTAAACATCTTCAGGAGTCATACAGCATTTGTCACGCCTTTTCCTCCTGAGTCCTCCAAGAGAGGAAAAACAAATTGATTCTAAAAGGGCTTATTACACCTTCTTTTGAGGAGGCTTTATCTTCTTCCTCTTCACCTTCGAAGGAAAAGAAATCATCGGATCCGACCAGCCCGTCGGAACCAGCCACAAAGAAATCTCGGCAGGCTTCTCCATCGGCTCCACGGACTTCGGAGCCGAGGGCGGAACGGTCTGCCTCGATGCCTCCAGCCTCGACTCCTCTGGCTTCGGAGCTGACGGCTAGAGCTTCGAGAGGCGGATCACCTTCAAAGGCTCCACTGTCTTCGGAGCCGATGAGAGTTGCCCGCTCAGACTCTTCCCCTTCAGCACCGAAGTCCACTTCAGCTCCGAGGGAAAGTGCAATGGTCATGCAGTCTCCCTCGGCACCGATATTTATCGAGACGATTTGGAGCCGGTCCCCCAGTCCTTCGGAACCGGTGGAGAAGTCGACTCGAACTCGTTCGATCTCTTCTCGATCTTCGAGGATGTCGGATTCGGACATAGACAGGGTACTTCAAAGGCTGTTTCAGTCTCCAGTCTTCCAAAAGTTGGTCTCGGCTCCAGCCCAGTCGGCTCCAGAGCCGATTGCCCACCCTGTTGTCTTGGTTCCTCCTCCAACAGCCTCGGCACCGTTGGAGCCGGTGGAGGTTTTCGGGTCGGGTCCGACCCTTATTCCAACCCCGCCCTTCGGGTCGGAGTTCGGTACACGGACCTCCTCGGTCGGTCCCGGGGGTGACGCTTCAGGACCGATGTTTTCAGTTCCGAGCCTCCCTCTCGGTGCGTCGGCTGCGGGAGTGCCGTCTACTGTTGTGGCCTCGGGGGGTCGGACCTTCCCAGGACTCTGGGGGTCCCGCCTTCAGGGCCTTGAGGAGTGCTTTGGCCAAATCCTCTTTGGCCACCTCTGCCGTCTCACCGGCACCTTCCCTTGGCATGGAGACTGGTTCCTTTGTAGTCCCCCTGTCTCAAGACAGCGGACCCCTGGGGCCTGAGGTCACCCCCATCAGGGGTTCCCCCCTTCCTGGAGGTCCCTCCGAAACATCTTCAGAGGAACCCCCAATGAAGAGACAGTGCAAGAGGAAGCACGTCGACTCCCCTGATGAGTCTCTCACCTCGGACACCGACCTCGATGATGCGGAAGGGTCCCCCAAGTCGTCTTCGGATGATGTCTCCTTTGCGGACATTTTGGAAATCCTGAAGCAACGAGGCGACTGGCAGTCCAAACCCCCTTCTGCTGAGGAGTCGGTATTCCTCAAGGCCTTCGGGGCTCAGCCCTCCGCCTCCTGGGTGTCTCCGCCCTTCGATGAGCTTCTGGATTTGATCTCTCGAAGGGCGTGGGAGCACCCGGATTCTGTGGAACCGGTGCCAGCTTGCCCCAATAAATTTCTGTCAGCCCCCCCCCGAAAAGGAATTTCTCTCCAAAGGTGTGGCTGTAGATGCACTGGAGGTGGCATCTGCTACCCAACAAGATGTGGCAGAGGCGTCTACGTCCGTCCATCTTCCTAATAAAGAGTCCAGGAGCATGGATCGGTACGGGAAGCGCACCCTTACTTCAGCGGCCTTTACTTTAAGGTCTCTGAATTATCTGACGCTCTTCACCAGACTTCAGAGGGATCTGGTCAAGGAACTTTCAGATACCCTCTCTGGTAACCTACCTGAGCAGTTGGCCCAGACGGTTAGCTCTCAGCTGGCTACCCTATCATCGTTATCAAACTCGTCCATGAGGCTCATTTCGTATGCAGCCGAGGGGGCGAGTAGAGCGGCGGGAACAGGTGTTGCTCTACGGAGACAAGCCTGGCTTCACCTGTGTCATTTTGCGGAAGCCTTCAAGTCTTCCTTTGACGATGCTCCCTTCGATGGGTCCTCTCTGTTTGGACCCAAGGTAAAGGACACCTTGACCTGCTGTGAACAAGAGGGTAAGACTTTGACTGCCGTAGGGACACGGTTTTCCACTCCCTTCAGGCCTTATCCCAAGGCTAGAAGAGGGGGGAAAATGTGGTTCCGTAAATCTCAAAAGGCTTACTCCTTACAGCAGGGCGATCCCCCTTCTAGAGGCAGAGGAGGGGGAAATTTTTCAGGAAGACGCCGTCCCAGAGGCGGCGGAGGCCCCCGCAACACTGGAGACCGCAAGTCCTTTCATGGCTCCTCAACCTTCCAGCATCCCTGAAGGATTGCCCGACTGTGCAGCTCCGGAGCCAGTCGGGGGTCATTTTTCGAAGCACCTAAAGGCCTGGGAGGGTATCACTCAGGACCGATGGGTGCTCCGAATCATCGCCGGAGGTTATACCATCCCTTTTTCACAACCCCCCCCACCATCTCGAAAAATCCCGGACCCGCCACCCAGTCAACGGGATCTCGCAGCCATCGAAATCTCAAAGCTGCTTCAAAAAGGAGTCATCCAACCGGTCCCCGTAGGCCAGATTGGATTAGGGACTTACTCAAGATTCTTTTTGGTGCCAAAAAAGACCGGGGACTTGAGGCCCATTTTGGATCTCAGCAAGCTAAATCGATCTGTCAACTGGATGGTCACCTTACAATCCATTCTCCCGCTGCTGGAGAAGGGTGTTTGGATGTGCTCCATAGATCTCAAGGACGCCTATTATCACATCCTGGTAGATCAGGCGTCCAGGAGACACTTGCGCTTCAGCCTGGGAGACAGTCATTTCCAGTTCCGTGCACTGCCCTTTGGTCTCACCACAGCCCCCAGGGTGTTCACCAAATGTTTGGCGGTGGTGACTGCTCACCTGAGACGTCTAGGATTCCAGGTGTTTCCATACCTAGACGACTGGCTCCTAACTGCCACCTCCAGGCGTCTACTCTTACAAAACCTAGCAGCCACTATATCTCTAGGCAACTCCCTAGGAATCACCTTCAATTGGGCAAAGTCTGTGTTGCTGCCATCTCAGCGCATACGGTTTATCGGAGTAGAGATAAACTCAAAGCAAATGCGGGTCTATTTTCCTACAGAGAGGATACAAATATTACAGTCTCAAGTTCGAGCCTTGCTCCTCAAATGCCGAGCCCCAGCCAGGATGGTTCTACAACTGCTAGGTTCCATGTTGGCCACCGTTCTCCTAGTCCCCTTGGCAAGGTTACACATGAGGATTCTCCAGTTGCTCCTGTCAGTCCAGTGGTCTTATCAGGATCTCCCTCTCAGTCACCCCATTCTGATCACAGAGATGTGCAAACAGGACCTTCGTTGGTGGCTTCTTTCCTCCAACCTAGATCAGGGGTGACTCTTCGTTCCACCACCTCCAGTGGCCACCTTGACTATGGATGCCTCCCAGACGGGGTGGGGGGGTGTCATTACCTGGGCAGGTCAGTCCAAGGCAAGTGGCATACCGACGAAAGTCTCCTCCATATCAACATACTAGAAATGAGGGCGGTGCTTCTATCGCTGCAAGCACTACACGATTACCCCCCCCCCCCCCGGGCATGATTGCCATTCAGTCCGACAACATGTCAATAGTCTGGTACCTGAACAAGCAGGGAGGGACCAGATCCTACCCCTTTTGCAGAGAGGCTATGAAAGTATGGGATTGGGCGATTGCAACCAAACGTTTTCTGGTAGCAACACACATTCCAGGGAGATCCAATGTGATAGCCGACAGACTGAGCAGAACTATTCTCTCTCCTCACGAGTGGTCTCTGAACCACAGAGTGGCAACTCAGATTTTCAGAAGATGGGGAACTCCTTGTTGCGACCTTTTCGCAACCCCCCTCAACACGAAATGCCAACAGGTCTTCTCTCTCACCCCAGTTCCGGGGGAGATTCCCAAGGATGCCCTAGTCCAAGCTTGGCCCACCGGCCTGCTATACGCCTTTCCACCGGTTCCCCTTCTTCCCAAGGTGATCCAGAAGGTGATTTGCTTGGAGAGCAAGATGATTTTAGTTGCCCCATACTGGCCTCGTCAAGTCTGGTTTCCCTTTCTTCGGAAATATGCACTGGATGGTCCATGGTTCCTGGACCAAGTTCCGGATCTTTTGACCCATCAGTCGGGACAACTTCATCAGTCCCTCCACTCGTTGAGGTTAACAGCTTGGCTCCTCCTCTTCTGACCATAGTCAGGAACCATGCTTTGGACCCGGAAGTCATACATATCTTGTCCTCGGCCCATAAGACTTCTACTAAGAAAATGTATAACAGCAAATGGAAGAGATTTGCTATTTGGGCCCAACTCCGGGGATTAGATCCCATAACTGTCCCGGTGTCAGAGGTTCTGAAGTTTTTAGCTTCTCTGTTCAATCAAGGTTCTTCGATCTCTACCATCAAGGTTCAATTGGCAGCTATTTCCAATTTTCATGAGAGCATAGAACCACCTTTGATGAGCAAGAAGTTGTGTAAAGCCTTCATGAAAGGTGCTGGGCTACTTCGGCCCCCGATATCTTATCCCGCTCCACCGTGGGACCTTAATGTTGTGTTACGTGCTTTGACCTCTTCCCCCTTTGAGCCGGCAGCAACTTGTGACTTGAAATTTCTTTCTTGGAAGACTGCGTTCTTAGTTGCAATTACATCAGCCAGAAGAGTTTCGGAACTTCAAGCCCTATGTGTCAAACCACCATACCTGGTTTTTCATAAGGATAGAGTATCCCTTAGACTGAATCCATCCTTTGTTCCTAAGGTTTGTTCTAGTTTTTGTCTGCAACAGTCTTTGGAACTTCCAGTTTTCTTCCCAAAGTACTCGAATAGAGCGGAATACATCTTTCACACCTTGGATGTTCACAGACAATTGCGCTTCTGTTTGGATAGGACGCACCAAACACGGAAAACAGATCAGTTGTTTGTGTCCTTTTCGGACAATAAATTGGGCAAAGCCATCATGAAAGTCACTATTGCCAAGTGGATCAGATTCTGTATCAGTCATACATACTTTATTTCTAATAAAGAGCTTACAACTACAGTGAAAGCTCATTCTACCAGGGCTATGGCTACTTCGGCAGCTTTTCATTCTAAGCTTGCCATTAGTGACATTTGTGCTGCGGCTACGTGGTCTTCTCCTCACACCTTCATTTCTCATTACAAATTGGACGTGGCATCTCGGGGGCAAGCTTCCTTCGGTTCCACAGTTCTCAGGAGTGTTTTCCAGTGAGCCACCCAGGAATCAGGTGCTAGGGATGCTGTCCCATCAGTACAGAATGTAGGCGAGATAGGATCACATAACATCTTTTAGTTATGTACTTACCATAACTTTAGATGTATGGGATCCATCTCGCCTACATTCCTAATAACCCACCCTCCTTCCCCCTGCCTTGGAGATCAGAAGAGACCGGACGGTTCGAGTTTAGCTGTTTCATCTTGAAACACCTGGCAATATTATATCAACAGTCTTTGTGTGTCTGCATGTGTGCGGACAAACAAGATCTGGGGAAGCAGTGGTGGTGCATCCTGGGATGTGGGATAGCTCAGCCAATAAGAGACTTCGTTCTATAGTATAGCGTGCCGAGTCGGAGCCGAGGATTGGCTCCGAACCCATCAGTACAGAATATAGGCGAGATGGATCCCATACATCTAAAGTTATGGTAAGTACATAACTAAAAGTTATTGCTTTTAGTAAGTTATCTTTCACAGTTGAAAATCCTTCATCTGTATGTTTGGAATAGTGTTACCTATAGCTGAGTTGTCCTACAGTTCCTTGAAAATATCTGAAAGAGGAGAAGAAGCCTTCAAAACTGCCTGCAAGTATTAAATTGTAGGGTTTTGTAATTGCACATGTTGTTATAAAATCTTGAAATTTTTGGCTGAATGTGTTCAAATGGGAGGGAAGTACTCCACAATAGTGTGAAATTCTACAGCAGTCCGCAGGCAGATCAGTCTTATAATGGGCTCTGCATCACCATCCTGGGCTGTTGCAGGCTTAGGTACTTCCCTCAAAGGGGAAATATGAGCATTAGGTAGTGATGTGATGTCAGGAGTATCACCATCAGGGGACAAAGAAGTAGATGCATCCTCCAAACTTTGCTTGGGAGGTCTGTTCCACCTGTATTCTTCCCCATCACTAATTATCGGAAATTTGGTAGTTAACCACTTAAATTTCTTTATAGCAGCTAGCCTATTAATAGAAGAGCTTTTGCCAGATCTCTTCAGCTTGCCTACCTGTTTTCTTGCACAAACGTGTTTCTGTTTTGAACAGAACTGTTTACCTTTGTTTGCTATTCTCATTAACATTTGGTCAAGGTTTGAGGTAGTGCGTTGTCACTGCTGTCGCAATCTATTGTTATAAAAAGGGCTTTTGAGATGAGCTGAGGCACTAGAAGTTATATGGGAGCTAGAAGTATCAGGGTAAATAGCCGAGGGGCTGTTCCTGAACTGCCTCTTATTTTCTTAAAGGCAGGTTAGTCTGTCTAAGGGGGAGGGGTTGCAGAGGAAATCAAGAGCCAGTCATCATCAGAAGAGTCGAGTTACTTTTAATTTTTCTAACCATTTTAAAGGCGAAAGTCCCCAAGTACTATGCAGATTGTCTACATTACATTTCTGTAATGTATTCAGTGTTCTACTAACTGCTTAAAGCTATGTTTTTAACTTTGCAGAATTAAGTTTCAAACTTCTAACTACAGATTCCCTTTCCTTACTTTTAGATTTTTCTCGCCAGCCACTAAAACCTGACCAAGTGGTAGGTTCTTTGCTTCTTTTTTGTTTGATTTTCTAAAACAGTCATATCAGAAGTTCTACCTTTGGGGAACTGTAGTGCAATATCATTTTTTGTGAGCTTAGATAATTTTACCAAATATTACACAATGGGCAAACTGTACATCAGCACCTTGATTGTCCAGTAGGGTATTAATGTACAAGTAATGCCTGCTGAAAAATGAACCTGCCACTTCACAGCAGCATATCAAGCTGCCATGGAGCTTGGACTGCAGAAAAATGGCTGCCATTACTTTACACTCGCTAAGCAGCATTTTTGCTGTTTAGCGAGTGTAAAAAAATAAACAGAACAAAAAGTGTGTGTTCGTGTGTGTGTGTGTGTGTGTGTGTGTGTGTGTGTGTGTGTGTGTGTGTGTGCATGCATGCGTGCCTGAGATCAACAGAGAGTGAGAGTGATCTTGTGTGAATGAATGAATGTATGAAAGCTGAAGAGACTGTGTGTGTGAGAGAGTGAGAGCAATCTTATTTGAGTGAATGCATGTATGAAAGCAGAGGAGACTGCGTATGAGAGAGAGATAGAACAAGCTGTCTGTAAAATTGTTGTGTTTTACTTAGTTATTTTTTTAAGTACTGTATTATTTTTTTATATTTTTGATGTAAAATGCTCCCTCCAACACCATTAACATATACTACAGAAAGTTTGAAACATTAGGCGGAGAACTATTTTTCATCAAAAATATATAAAAAAAATAATATAGTACTTATAAAGAATAAGTAAAACACAACAATTTTACAGTGAACCCCTTTCTCTAAGTGCAGTAATGCCTCCAGGGTGTGCCTGCCATGTCGGGCCTCATAACACCCCTGAGCAGGCGTCTTGGGGGATTCAGTGACTGCTCCCAGTTTGCAGTCATCTATGAACTTGGTCAACCAGAGGCCTTCGACATTGGCTTTGACCTCAGAGAACTAGCTGACAAAAAGGAGTGGGACCAGCACAGAGCCCTGAGGGTCTCCACTGGTGATCATCATCTTTGTAGTGGTGGCCTCACCGATCCTAACCTCTTGGGTCCTATTCATAAGCCAGGTAGCTATACAGTATGTTACAAAGGGGGTTTATGCCTAGTTTCGTAAATTTGTTCACAATGCCTGAGTAGGGTATTTTATCAAATGCTTTAGCCAAATCTACATAGAAAGTATGCACTACTTTCCCTACATTGCCTTAGTGACCTTTTCAGAGAAATCCTCCGGGTTCAGAAAGCCTGACCTTCCTTGTTGATAATTTCCATGATAATTCTTTCCATGGATTTGCAAATACGATTAGTCAGACTAATGGGTATTTTCCAGGATCTGTTGAAGTTTCTCCCTTATGAGCAAGGATGACCATCAGTTTCCTGATTGATTTTGACAATTGCTTAAATTTCTTGACGGTTGATGTGATTGACCTCTATACATCGATACCACATTTAGAAGCACTTGAATGGGTTTCCCTTATGCTAAAAGAAATGGGTGCTACAAAAAATGAAATTGAAATTGTAGCAGAACTGCTAGATATTATTTTGTCATCTAACTACTTCATGTTTAATGAAAAAGTTTATTTGCAAACACATGGTGTAGCAATGGGGTCACCATGTGGAGCATCGGTGGCAAACTTATTTATGGCATTTTGGGAAAAAACTTTTTTATTTAACAACAGTGTGATGGATAAAATTAAACTATACACTAGGTATTTAGATGATGTGTTTATCCTCTTAGAAGGTGAATTAGAAGAAGCTACGACAATAGTGGATTACCTAAATAGTACGACATCATTTTTAAAATTTACTTTTACTTTTTCAAGAAAAGAAATAGATTATTTAGACGTTAAACTTTCTAAAGATGAATTGGATTTTGAATACATTTCTTCAATATATAGGAAGAAAACATATTGTAATTCACTATTGCATTTCAAAAGTTCACACCCTTTTAAGCAGAAAAAAGCAATCATAAAAGGACAATTAATAAGAGCTGCCAGGATGTGTAATAGGGACATATTATTTTATGAAGAATGTAAGAAACTTGAAGGAATGTTTATAAGTCGTGATTACCCACCAGATTTATTTTTGGAACTTTTGAAAGAAGTAGATCAAAAACGATTAAAAGGTTTTTATGTACCCTTACTTAAAAAGAGAGATATAGAGACCAACACCATTTTAGATATTATGGTGACGGATGTAACTACAACCCCTATAGAAAATGTAGAAAATAGAGAAGTGTATATAGGAACCTCAACTAGTAGGATTAGTTTTATTTCTACATTTAATAGTGATTCCTTTGAAATCCAATCAATAATATTGAAAAATTGGCATTACATTCTGAATAATGAAGAATTATTAGATAAACTAGGAGATAGACCGAATTTTGTGTATAAAAAAGGTGATAATTTAAAATCAATTCTTGAAGGTAATAACAAACACAATAACAGCACTAAATCTAAAGGATGTAAACAATGTGGTTTTTGTAAATATTGCCACCATGTTAAGAATAGTAGTACCTTTAAAATAGGAGACAACACCTATCACATTAACTGTAATTTAAATTGTATTTCCAAATCTATTGTGTACCTTGCTTCATGTAATTGTTGCAATGCATACTATATAGGAAAAACTGATCGCAGATTACGCGACAGAATATATGAGCATTTGTATGCAATTAAAAAAAGAAAAAATGAAAACGCCTTAGCTAAACATTGCGAGAAATTTGAAGAGCATAGTTTTAGCTTTTTAGCCATTGATTCTGTAGAAAACACATTGAGGGGTGGACCAATTAATATACAGTTAGAAGTCCGAGAGCTAGAATGGCAGTTACGTTTAAACTCTTTTTGCTTTCCAGGACTAAATGAGAGCTGTAATATATCGTGTGTCTTGAAAATGAGAAATTATTTAAGACACAAACGATAACGTAACATAGCATATTTTTATATATTTTTAATCAATATTATTAAATTAAAAATTTTTAGCTTTAGCACACATAAATAAAACTTTTTAAGTAATATTATAAATTAAAATACTTATAAAATAAGTAAATACTAGTTTAATTGAATTTTAATTGATTTTTAACAAATTTAGAAGAATTTGAATCATAATGAATTTGTATTTGTCAGTAAAAGGACCAAAATAAGTAAAGGTAGTTTTGAAATGCCACAAGTTTTCCGCATATATAGATTTTGTTTATTAATTTAGAGTACATAATTTTAGGGTTATTTAACTTTAATAGTTGAGATAAATTAATGAATTTTAAACTCTTTGTAGTTTTCAAAATGTGTTTTTAAAAGTATTTTGGAATTGTTATATTTATTTTTCATGCAGTAATAGAGAAGCGTATAGAATTGTTTTACTAGTGTTTCTTTAAAAGTGTAAGTAACAGCTATGACGTCATGAATGGGATATATAAAGAATTGGCGGGTTTTTCAAATGTTGTTTATTATTGCTGAAGAAGCTGTGGGAGTACCACGGCGAAAACGCTCTTTTTATTGAATTAATAAAAAGCGTTCTTTTTACCTTATACTTGAACATTTCTTTTGGATTATTTAAAGAGAACATTTGCAAGATTTGCATTGAGTCTGGATTCGTAGGACAGGAGTTGGCGTTGTATTTTTCGTTCTTCAACAGTTTGTGCTTTTTGTTTCGCTGCTCTTAGTTTCGTAAATTTGTTCACAATGCCTGAGTAGGGTATTTTATCAAATGCTTTAGCCAAATCTACATAGAAAGTATGCACTACTTTCCCTACATTGCCTTAGTGACCTTTTCAGAGAAATCCTCCGGGTTCAGAAAGCCTGACCTTCCTTGTTGATAATTTCCATGATAATTCTTTCCATGGATTTGCAAATACGATTAGTCAGACTAATGGGTATTTTCCAGGATCTGTTGAAGTTTCTCCCTTATGAGCAAGGATGACCATCAGTTTCCTCCATTCTTGTGGCACAAAGCCTGTTTTAAAAGCATAGAAAGTAGTGACTCAAGGGGTCCTGATAAGTCATATTTTGGACTGTTCAAGAGGCATTCCAGGATATTATTGGTGCTAACTGAAGCTATTCTTGACTTTGGCAATCACAGTCCACACATGCTCCCTAGTTATAGGTTGAGAGGTTATGTTTGAGGGTATTTCTTGGGGGATGAGATAGGGTTAAAGTTAGAACTGAATTTATCTGCTAACAGGTTCACTACATCACCAAGCTTGGTGAAAAGTGCCACCATTAACCCCATGGCTATGTGCTGTCCTTTTGTTTTTTGATATAGCTGAAGAAGGCCTTATGGTTATCTTTCATCTGGAAGGTGATCTTAACCTTAAAGCTGGCTTTGTTTGACCATATTAGCCCTCTAAGTTGATTATTTAGTTTGAGGAGAGAGTTTTTATCTTTGTGGGAATTACCCTTCCTGATTTTTGTCTTAATTTTTTCCTTTTGTTGTATATCTTTTTTTAATTTGTGATGCTACCAGTGTTTTGTTTCTGGGGCTAGTTCTGGGCTTACTTCTGGTAGGTACAGCAGTATCTATGCAGCCTTAGATGTGGTTGTTGCAGAGTTTCTGACTCCAGTTCAGCTCAGGCCGCTGTGTTCTCCGGGTTTGGGAGGGGCATTGAATTTTGACAAACCATCACTTAATAAAAGATAGTTTACTTTGGAGTAGCTTGTAACTGTTACTATTTTTACTGGGGTTATGGAGTTAATTTTTATTTTGAAGGAGGCTGTTTTATGGCTGGACTTTACCAGGGAGGACAAGACATTATGGGGAGGGGTCCAGCATTCTCCCATATTTATGAGCATGAGGTCCAGTACGTTGAAGCCTCTAGTAGATGTATTTACTATTTTGTCTAGGATGTTTGCATTTACGAACTCCAGGAATCTCTGTGCCCATAGATTTGAGGCCATGTAGGATTCCCAGTATATATAGAGATAATTAAAGCCTCCTAAGAGTAGGGTGTTAGGTTGGATAGTAAGTGTCTCCAGTAGGTCCCAGTATACATTGTGAGCTTCTTGGGACATGCAGGGTGACCTTTATCTGGCTAAGATATGGTATCTATGGTGATCTGCAAATGGAGGAACTCCAGCCCATCATCCTGCTTGACCAACCTAGAGGTATGGTTGTTACTGATGTATATCGAGACACCTCCACCTTTAGCCCTTGTGTGGTGGGCACTGAAACCTTACACTACTGTGGGTGCTCTCTGCCACTTTAAACCTTGTCTTAGTAACTGCACAGATGTCTATATTCTTGAGTATGAGGAGGGCCTGGATGGAGTGTATTTTTTATTTAGGCTCCAGACATTGAGCAGTAACACCTTGAGGTTAATTTCAGTTGACTTTGCTATGCTGATAGGTTTGTCAATTTGGCTTTACCTAAAAAAAGACATTATGAGGGTAGATAAAGTTTTAGCCAGTATTCAAAAGCCTAGAGTGGACAGGTGCAGAACATCCTTAATAAAGCAGCATGGTCTGTTAACCATTTCTCCCAAGCTGACAGATATTGGATCCTCTTAGAATGATACCAGAAAGGCAGACAATTGTTAAAATCAGTCATCTTTTGCTCATATTGCAGCATCGTTATTGGTGATGGTAATATGCTGCTCAGTGCTAGAATAATACCATCCTGAGACACATAGTCTCAGAGCTCCGTAATGTCTCTCTTTATATATTCCAGAGAGGTACGTCTCAGGTCATTTACACCTACATGGAATATGATGGAATCATACTGGTACCTGTGGTGTAATGGCATGAATGTGTGTGTGATTTGGTGGAACCTAGCTCCAGACAAGCAACTAACAGTTATCTCTTCCTTGTTCAACCAGGGGCATAAGTATGTCTTACAATGGAGTCTCCTATGACAGAAGTCCTGGAAAATGTGTGTTTGTCTTAGGGGCTTAGTGTTTAGGGCTCCATTGAGAGTGACTGTATATGTGGTGTTAGGTATTGTTTTTTATTAAGTGCCTTTGGGCTTTCTGAAGTATAGCTTTGCCAACACCAAGTCTAGGCTACCATTGTTTAAGCAGAATTGTTTTAAGTGCATCAGCATACATTTGTATGTGTGTGTGTTGTGTGCTGTGTCAAGTGGGTATCGTGTGGGTGGTTTTGACAATCTGATGTGGACTTGTATAACAGAGTTTAGCCTCCGGTGTCATTGTGTAAGTACACCTTTCAAATACTTTCCATACTGTGTTTGTTTCCTGCTGTAACCCATCTGTTTACTCTACAGCTGAACACAACACTCTCTTGTTTGTCTCAGTTTTAAGGCACAGTGACCTACTGTTGTTCTTTTGGTTGGTTTCTGTCTCCTGTCTGCTACTTACATCTCATTCCTAATTCCCTCTCCACTTTTTCCCATCTGGGTATGTATATGTATCCATTGTCAACCTCTACATTGTGCAAGTATCTCATTTGTTGTTCTTTATGTGAGTTTTGTTTTTGTGCCCCTGCTTCCATAGCTATGTCCTCTTTCCACCCCCTGACTTCCCCTTACATTTTTCCCCATCTAAACCTCTTGATAAAAAAGTAAAATGGACATCTTTCCTCCCCAAAATGATGTCCTTCCTCCACCTTACCAGCACTCTCCTTCCCTATGTCCTTTTGTATGTCCCTCTGCTGGCTGTTACCCCTTTATGACTTTCCTGTACTCCCATTTTCTCTTTTTATTTCAATGAATACAACTTCATAGAGACATTCCTGGGAGACACTTATTATGGCTCACAGCTATTCTCATAGTACTATAAAGTTGCACTTGTGCATACACACGAGAACAATTTTCTTACTTAGTTAATGCTCGAGGCACTGCAGTCTCTCCTCTGAATTGATGTTTACCTTCAAATCACATTGCACTTCTTGGCATCACACATTTGTCCTTGCACGGTTGTGCTAAGTTATGTTTCTGATTGTCAGGGGTAGACTGGCATTTTTTAAGACTTTTTTTCAATTATACCATTTTAAAAGAAAGCAAAATTGCACATTTCTTTGTAAACCTGTTTAAAATAAAATTATACACATCCTCTGTGACAACACATTTTTGATCTTTGGACACTCAGATTAACCTAAACATCTTTTAAGGACAAAAGACTCCCATCCAGATAATGTCTATACTTATAATTGGTAACATTTTTTATATTTTGCTGGCAGAAAAAATGCTGATTGGGAGAAAGCAAGGTTGGTGACCTCACTGTGGAGATTTACTGCTATGTTAAGTAAATGTTCTCATACCTTTGCTTTAGGCTCATAGGTAATTATTATGCATGCAGTCTAGGAGACCATTAAGAAGCTTGCCTCAGATTCTGACTTGCCCAAAGCAGTCTGCTTAAGTGACTTGCTCAATGTCAGTAGGCAAATGAAGACTGAAGAAATCAAACCCTCAAACACCGGAAGTAGCTACTTAATAGCCCATAAACTTAATCATCTGTGTTAACCACTATTTTTTGCTTCTAGTGTAAAGGCCCCCTCTTTTTTCTAAATATTCACAGTATTTTTGTATATTTCACCATTTATTTTCTTTTACTGTCATTTACTCATTTTGCTCATGTAGTTGTAATCACCTGTTTGCCTGAAGTCCGAAGTGATGGCAGAAAAGGGTGCTTGGACCACACCACCTACTCAGTTATTAAGCAAAAAAAAAAAAGATTTATTTATTTATTTTACATTTGTTAGTCTAACTGGATACATGTCCATTTTCAGTAGAGGCCCGGGGAGAAAAGCTCCAAGAAACTTACAAAATACAATAAAGAAGGAAATAACAGTAAAGATACATACAAAATACAAAATAAAAATTGTAGTTAGAACTAAAAAATAAAATTGTATTTATTTTTTTTTTTTCAAAAAGTAGCAAATAGTTGAAAATTGTTAGAGAAATATTACCATACTCTGACTGTTCATAGCAAGGACAGTAAACTGCAAGGAATAATATTAATGAGAAGATGTTATATACATATATTTATGAAATTCATTAGCAGTTTCATGGTAAAAGGAACACTATAGGGTTTAGACTATGATGTATGGTAGTTATTGGTGAGAAGTAAGAAAGTTAGTCAGGATTAGTGCAGGAACATACCCAGTGTGTATTGAGGTATAGTTTGAGTTTCTTTTTAAAAAGTGTAAGAGAAGACAGAGTTGTGAGTTCAGAGGGTAGTAAATTCCATGGCTTTCCAACAGTATTAGAGAACAGGGAGTCACCTGCTGAGTTGTTGGATCTGCAAGTGTTAAACAGAAGTTTGTTTGATGAGCGTAAATTTTTTGGATTATTGTAGGGGGTAAGGAGGCTAGAGAGTATTGGTGGGTTGATACAGGGTCTTGTGGGCTATAGTAAGCTGTAGAAATTGGAGATGGTGTAGAAATTCTAGCCAATCAAGTTGTTTTTAATTAAGGCAGTGATGAGTTCTGAAAGGAGAGTCAATAGCAAATCTGGCAATATTATTATAGGATACCGACAGTTTGTTGAGGTTGTTTTTAGAAAGATTCATATAAATGGGTGAATCATAGAGTAAAGTAGAGCTTAGGTGAGTTCTGGCTATAGCAGTCTTGGCTACTGGTGTAAGAAAGGGTTTGATTCTATAGAGGGATACCAGTTTCTTGTTGACTGTTTTTATTGTACTGTTAATATGACTATCAAAGTTGAGGTTCTTGTCTATTGTTATTCCAAGGAGTTTGGTAGTAGGGTCGGGAGAAATAAGAGTACCATTGTTAGATGTAAGTGTGAAATGTATGGGGATGGACTTACGGGTTGGTGAGAAGAGTAGAGGTTTAGGGTTTTTTGGGCTTAGGAGGAGGCAATGGTTTGTGAACCATTCTTCAACAGTATTAAATGCTTTCTGGGTAAGGGTCTGTAGTTCGGTTTGAGAAGTGGCTGAACAGATAATAGTAGAGTCATCAGCATATTGAATGTAGGTAGTGTGTGGAATTGCTGACTGAAGGTCATTAATAAAAATGGAAAAAAGGAGAGGACCTAATATGGAACCCTGAGGGACACCAAGGGAGATGGGAAGTAGATTAGATTGTTGTGCCAGAGTACAGCCTGCTGTCTGTTTTCTAGGTAAGATTTGAACCAACTTATGGCTAAGGGATTAAGTGATAGAGATTTCATTATATGTAAAAGGAGTTGGTGATTAACCATGTCAAAAGCTTTGGATAAATCAATGAATACTGCAGAGGAAAGAACAGTTTTGTTACGATTATGGTTAATAGAATCTGTGAATGATAATAGGGCAGTGGTGGTACTGTGATAAGGTCTGAAACCATGTTGACAGTTGGCAAGTAAGTTGTTTTGAAGGAGGTGGTTAAGAAGTTGCTTATGGATACACTTTTCCATAATTTTTGCTAGAGGAGATAGTAGAGCTATAGGATGAAAGTTAGAGAAGTCATAAGAATTTCCACCTTTGTGTAGTGGAATAATGTAAGAAAATTTCCAGATTGATGGGATATTTCCTTCACTTATGGTTCTATTGATCATAATGGATATGGGGTAGGCAATGGCTTTAGCTCCGTTTTAAAGGTATTCAGCTGGGAGTTGGTCAGCAGAAGGGGTGGTAGGTTTTAGTTTTTGGAGAAGAGAGCATATACTGGAAGTAGACACAGGTTGTAACTGAAATGATGGGGGAGGGTTTGAAGATGAAGTAGGCAGATTTGTGGTATCTGGAGATAGTTGGCTAGCAAGAGTTTGGATAGCATTGGTAAAGAAAGAATTAAAGGCATTGGCAGTGTGAATAGGACTCTCTGGGTCGGAGCCTAGTGGGTTGAGAGTGATAGATTGTCCTGGGTAAAGAAGTTTGTTAATGGTGTTCCAGAACTTTTGAGGTTTCATTTGATAGTTCTGCTGTGCCTGGAGGTAAAAGTTCTTTTTGTCTAACATGATGGCTTTTTTAGTGTGATTTCTAAGTTGCCTAAAAGTTTGGTGATCTGTTGGATTTTTAGTAGTATGCCATTTTTGCCCAGGCTTTGTTTCTCAGAAGGACCTTTTGCCTAGTAGCATTAGAGAGCCAGGGGGCTGGTTTAGCTTTACATCTAACAGAGCATACTGGGGCATGGTGGTTCAGGATGGCTAAGAATGTGGCATTAAAATAGGTTAGTGCTTCATCAAGTGGGAGAGATTTTAGTGGGGACCAATTTCATTGATTAAGTTCTGTCTGGAAGAGTTGAAGGTTAAATTGCTTTTTGTTGCGTACTGTTCTGACAGTGTTAGGGTGAGCTAGGTTAGTTTTATATCTGATAATATAGGTTAGGGAGAGGTCACTTAAATCATCTGTGAGGGTTCCTACTTTGTAAGTTTGATGAGGATTATTAGTAAGTATCCAGTCCAAGGTAGTTTCTTTGTTGTTGGGTTTACTAGTTCTGGTAGGGGAGTTAATAGTTTGTGAAAAGCCGTACAAGTTAATATGGGTGGTGGAGTGTGTATTATTACAGGACTGCCAGTGTGCCATATTGTGCAGTTTACACAAGTTATTGAATTGTTTTCTTAACTTTCACTCTAGATATTTACAATCTGGTTATATAATACTGTCACTTGTGTTTTATTTCAGCTCTGCCATCCAAATGTTGTTCATTATTATAAAACCTTCATTGAAAGTAAGTATATTACATTGCATATAAATGCATGCTATTGTATTGTGTTATCTGCATTTATGTATGGTTAAAAACACTGGTTCCCAATCATACATGCACATGTACATACACACACAAGCTGCTGTTTGGTGAATGGATGAATCAACTGAACAAGTAGTATCCTCCAGTATCTTTATCTCATGCAAAAGTCATATATAGTGTAGTTTAGTTGACAGTAAACTGACTAAAAATATTCAGTTTATTTTTCAAATGTCAAAAGAGACTTGTAGCAAAAACAATACAGTTCTATGAAGATTCTGTTATTTTACTTTGATATGTTCTTCTTGGCTTTAGTTTATGTGAGAGTCGATTTCCTTAACAAATTATGGTGCTGTTCTTTTCATTGGTGTCTTTTTATCATTTTTGTTTGCTACTATTAATCTTCCCAGGCTAAAGAGTGGAATTCAGAAAAAGTTGGTTCAGCAAAGCTTTGTACTTAAGTCTTAAGCATTGTAAATAAGCCCAGAACCAATAAATATGTAGGTTTGGCTTGAGGATGTGATACAGTACTAAACACTTTTCATATAATTTGAATTGACCTACATGTTAAAAAATGATTTAGTTTTACAAATTCTCGATGTGCGTATAAATAAGCTATTATTAGATCAAAACACAATCACACAGAAAATACTTTAGTGATTACAGACAATTGAACATTCAACTTAACTTTGCAGATGAAAACTTTTTTTTTCGGGGCCTGAGCCCTTCATACCTCCATAACTAATACTTATCATTCCATGATCACACAACACTGGTGAGGGAAGAAACTGCCTTAAACAAAGGACAGTGGTCTCAGGAAATCACTGATGTCAGTCTAGCATAAGTGAGCAAGTAGTTTCCCATGACTTGGTGTCTGAAGAAACAGAAGACATCTTATCAATACAATCTAATGGAATGAATACTATATAATACACCTCCAAAACTGACACATAGGCATGGGAAATTGTGCAGTGCACTGGATATAGGGCAAGATAAGCATTCAGAGCCCAGTGGATAGGGCCATGATATCCCTTACACACCATGTGCGCCAGGATTGATTTGTGACCTGGAAATGTGGAAGGTTGACTGAGGATTAGTCTGAGTGACTGGAGACCAGTTTAACTATTTCAAGGACAAGAAAAGGAATCAATAGTTCTGCCACTTCCTTGTGGAAATCAAGCAGAGTAACAACATGGCTTCTCTTACACACAAAAGAAAGGATATAAGAAGCAGTCCTGTTGATGTACATATGGGAAGATGGTGCAGGCTAAGTGACAAGGCTGCATAACGTTTGTCCATGTAATTTGTGCTTGTATTCCCTGTGAGCAGTTTAGATGACATACTGAGAAGTCTCAGTCTCTCCTTCATCCATTTGTGGAATGAGAAATGCTGCCTATTACCTATAAGGGTATTCACGATGCACCTGGGAAATATCGTCAGGACCCATCGATGCAGTAATTTTAGCTTTTGAAAATGTTTTTAGGACTCAACCATGTGTGATAGCTGGGGAAAATCAGTTTCAGGTATTTCCTGTGGCATAGATGGAGGGGAGAGAGAGTTAAAGTGTGAACTGAATCAGCCAGTAGTTTGGCTATATCTTCGGTTTCATTGAAAATAGTATAATTCACAATCAGCTCAGCACATTACTGTATTGTGCTCCTGAGATTTCAGACATAGCTAAAAAGGCATTGCGGTTTAACTTTGGTGGCTATTATAACCTGAAACATGGCTTTAGTGGATTTAATTAGGCACCTGAGTTGTTTGTTTAATTCATTGATGAGAGCTCTGTTACTTTAGGAATTACTCTTCTTAGTTTTGAGCAATATTCTCTTCCATTTATTGTATAGTTTATTGATATTACAGTAAAACAGTGGGAGGAGGTTGTTTCTGGAATTTGCCATGTGCCTGTTTTTGCATGGAATAGCTGCATCTATGCAGCTGTTTACATGCTGGTGCAGTTTTGTGATGTACAATTCCTCATAAACAGCAGAATTTTCAGTGTTTGATGGAGACTTGAAGCTTGCTGAAGTTTCACTTAGGAGTAGCTTGCTTGTCTTAGAGAAGTTTCTAAAGGTACCAGAGGTGGAGGAGGCCTCAGTTTTCATTTTATTTTGAATGAGATGGCTTTATGGTCAGACCTAACAGCAATGCACAAAGGATGGTGCAAGGTGCACCCATTTTGGTAAGGACAAGGTCTAAGATATTGTTTCCTCTAATAGGTAGTCTGACTAATTATTCCAGGGCATTTGTATTGACAAAGTTCAATAATCTCTGCTTTTGTGAATTAGTGGTGGTCTAAGGTACCCAGTCAAACAGATTAAAATCACCTAAGAAGATAGTATCAGGATTAATACTGAGAAACTCCAGCTCCTGTAGATATGCATTGTGGCTTTCCTGGGTCATAGTGGGGTTTCTATTGCTAGCCAGTATATATGACAATGGACCTTTTCCGTTAGTGATTTCGACATGAAGACTCTCTAGTGTATCAAGTTGATTAACCAATCTTGATGTGAATTTGTCATGGGCAAAGATTTAGACACTGCCACCTTTATTCCCTGTCCTGCACAATGGCTGGTCTAAAGGTGTAGAAAGCATTATAGCCCTGCATAAATGGGAGCAGTTTTTGCTGTTTTATACCATGTCTCAGACACTACATAAATGTCTACATCTTCCAGGGTGAGGAGAGCTTTCAGGTAGTGGAGTTTTTTGTTTAGGCTCCTAATATTAATCAGCAACACCTTCATATTTTCTTTTGCTTACTTCATTATATTGCTAGGTTTATCCAGTTTGCATTGCCTAAAAAAGACACTATGGGGAGTTGAAGGTCATTGCCATTATATGAAAACCTAGAAGGGACAGGTGCAGGCAATCCCTGGCAAAGCAGTGATGTCTGTTGAACTTATCCTTCCAGGCAGTCAGATAATGAAACTCCTTGTAATGATACTACAAACTAAGACAATTATTAAAGTCAGTTTTTTTTTCATATATTGCAGTATCATTCATAATGCCTTTTAGTGCTGGGATTATACCTGCCTGGGACACACAGTCCAAGAGCTCCATCATGTCTGTCTTCATACAATCAAAGGACCTAGATCTCAAATCATTGACACCCATGTACTATGACAGGCCTATACGTCTGCCTGTCATTCAAAGACTTGAGTGCATGAATAATCTGGCAGGTACTGGCACCAGACAAGCAACTAACTGTCACTCTTTCCTTGCTCAGCCTGGTAAGAGATACATCTGTGTGCTTTACAATGGAGCCACCAGTGACTAGGATGTTTGGTTGGGTAGATATCTGCATTATGAGCTTAGCATCTATGAATTTGGTGCTCCTTGCGCTATATGTGGTGATGGTTTTTGTTAGTCTAGAGTGTTGCTCAAGGTACTTTATGCCTGTTTTATGTCATGGAGGACTTTGAGGCTTAGGAAAGTTGATCTTAAGAACCTCAGCATATGAGAGAGTATGTGTATTATGATGGACATAATGTGGTGTGGTGTGGTGCGTTACTGATTATCCTGATGTCAGAGTTATCAGTATGTGAGATGTTTGCCTTCAGTAGCCTTACATTCATGCATCTCTCTCACACTGCATTGTTTTGTTTGAGTAATAGGTGATTGCCAGTCAACATGAGACAGTGTGCCCTGCAATTACTGAAACTTTTTTGAATGTGTACATCTCAGATGTCTTATTGTGATCAAATGAATGAAGAAATGCATAAATTATAACATCAGTAATATCCAACACACACAGTGCAAAACATACACACACACACACACACACACACACACACACACACACACACACACACACACACACACACACACACACACACACACACACTTCCTTGTAACTGTTCCTGCTGCTGCAATTAGTTATATTATGGGAAGAGAAATGGCCGGAATTTACATCTACTGCTGGCTACTGCAGTTACTTTCATTAGTTAATTTTTTTCCACCCTTGCTAAGCATGGATTTTTAAGTGACATGGATTGTGAGGAGAAGGGAAATTACAGTTCTTTGTAGCTTCTGTCTAGTGGTTAATTTCATTTTGTTGTGTATTTGTGCATCTTCTTTGGGTTTTATTATGTGTATAATATAACTGTGTTTAGCAAGGCTAACTAATATAGCAACCATTTGTTTGTCCAGGTGTGATGCCACAGAATTTTATTTGGGATATCCTCTTAAATAATACCCTGTTGTAGTAATTTACCACTTCAGAAGGAGATATGGTATCTGTAAGCATGTACAAAACTGGTAATCGTTTACTACAATTTGTGTAGTTTATCTTCTGTATATAACTATTTAAATACAATACTGATGCTCTATGAAAACAGCTTTCATGATCCTCACCTCACTTCAACCTTGATGGAAATATTCTTTCCAACTATGCCTGATATTTTTTATAACTTAATACTGTTTCTGTATTTTTTTTTCTGTTTGTAGACTATATGATCTGATGTTGCCTTCATTTGCTGTTCAACCTATGGGTTTTGGATCTGAGCCTTGGATCCGACATGGCCACATACCAAAGCTGCAGACTCCAACATCTGAGTTCCTCTACTACCCATGATGCTCTTGTCTTCCAAATCCCTCGGATCTCATCTGCCACGCTTCGCTAAGCATCAGGTTCTCACACTCTGAGCTCCTTATGGCTGTTTAGTTGGTCAGTTTGTAAAACTTTGTTAATATCTTAGCTTAAATTTATAGAGTTTGCCTTTCTTATCTCCTGTCTTCTTTTTCTGCCTTATAACAGTTTCTAAGAAAGAGTTTTTTGTCTCTTTCTTTCCCTCCCTTCCCTACCCCGTTTCTTACCAGCTTATAGACAAAAAAAACAACAAAAAAATTTTTGTTCTGTAGAACTTTAAATTTAATCTTTACTCTAGCTGCTTGGGGTTTGTGCAGCTTCTCCATCGACAGCTTTGGCTTTGCCGGGTGTGCCTACAGTGTCCCAATCTCCCTAGGTGTTTGAGGTGGTGGAGAGGGTTTTTTCTGCACCTGGAAGAGCATTGATTCTACCTGCTTCAGTCCCTGGTCCCCCTCCAGCAGCTTCTGTATCTGAGCCATCTACTCTGTCCCCTCTAGATCTGCCTACCCAAAAGGACTTCCAGTCTACTTTCTATTTGGAACCCCCAGAGTCTTCTGCTACCTCTCTGTTGTACCCCACTGAGGGGTTCCCTCAGAAGCACCAGTGCAAAAGGAAACACTTGGATTCCCCTTTGGAATCCCTCACAGAAGACAGCAATCTTAATGAAGGGGAAAGGCCCCCCAGATCACCACCTGAGAATGTCTCCTTTGGAGACATCATGGAAATCCTTTGCCAAAAGGGTGGTTGGTCTTCCAAAAGCCCTAACCTAGAGGAATTGGTGTTTCTTGAAGCCTTTGGGTCAGGCCCATTTACTTCTTGGTTGTTCCCCCTGCAGACCCCCTCATTGACCTTGTGTCCACAGGACATGGAAGGAACCGGAGACAGTGGAACCAATTCCCAAGAGAATCATTAAGATCCTTAGTGCCCATTCTGACCTTCCACACTGGACTAAGGGAATTCCTGTCGATGCAGTGGTGGTTGCAGCCACTACCAAAAAGGAGTTGGCCCACTAGAGCACCACTGTTTGTCCCCCTAACAGGGGGGCTAGGGCTTTGGAGAAGTTCAGAAAGTGGGATTATGCTTCAGCAACCTTTACACTGCGAGAGCTGAACTACTTGGCACACATCACCAGACTACACAGGGGCTTAGTTAAGGAACTCTCTAGTTCTGCCCCAGGATCCATGTCTGCCAAGGAACAGAAGGCCTTTTCCTCAAGAATGGCTACCCACCAGTCTATTTATAACACATCCATGAGGTTGATCTCTCATGCTGCAGAGGGTGCCTCACGGGCGGCTGGATCAGGCATTGCCATCAGACACCTTGCCTGGATGCGGCTGTGTGATTTTTCAGAACCCTATAAGACATCATTCATCAGTGCTCCCTTCAATGGATTGACACTTTTTGGTCCAACAGTTAAAAGAGACACTCTCCCAAAGTGAAAAGGACGGAAAGATCTTTTCTGCCATCGGGATACGCTTCTCTACCCCACAAGAGACCTTTTCCAGGAACCAACATGGAGGTAAAAAGTTGTGGTTCCGTAAATTGCAAGGCCATTTCAAGATTCACAAGGGGACCTTTCTCTCAAAGGCAGAGAGGGGAAATGGTTATAATGGCAGATGTCACCCATGTGGCAGAGGGGGATTCCTGTGAGCCAAGGGTCTCGAGATTCTTTCTTGGACAGACCCAATCAGCAATCCTGAGGGATTGCCCGACTGCTCAACTCTGGAGGCAGTCGGGGGAATGTTTGCCTCTACACCCAACAGCCTGGGAAGCCATCACAAAAGATCACTGGGTGTTAAGAATTATATCCAGAAGCTATTCTATACCCTTTTTCCATAAACCCTCACCAAACAAAATCCTCCCCGATGTTCCACCCAATCAATGGGAGGTTGCAGCATTAGAGATTTCAAATCTGCTCTCAAGAAGAGTCTGCCAAAGTGTTCCCCCAGACCAATATGGATCAGGCATTTACTCCAGACTCTTTTGAGTGCCCAAAAAGATGAGGGACCTCAGACCCAGTCTGTATCTCACCTATCTAAACAAGTCCATTGCCAGCTCAAAGTTCCGAATGGTCACAATACAGCCTCTTCTGTCCTTCCTGCAGAAGGACGACTGGATGGACTTTATAGACTTCAAGATGGTGCTATCACATCAAGATGAACAGGCAGTCCAGCAGGTATCTCTGCTTTAGGCTGGGAGCCAGTCACTATCAGTTCAGGAGACTGCCCTTTGGTCTCACCACAGACCCCAGGGTGTTTACCAAATGCATGGCAGTTATAGCAGCTCACCTGAGACTGCAAGGATTCCGGGTGTTTCCTTACCTAGATAATTGGCTCCTAACTGTTCCCACCAGGCATCAACTTATAGAAACCAGAGCATACCTATTACATCTAGCCTCGACCTTGGGCATTTCTATCAATCTAAAAAAGTCTCATCTTTACCTGGTTCAAGTCATAGACTTCATCAGAGCTCTTTTGGGGACCATTCAATCTCTAGTTTTTCTACCTCCAGACAAGGTTTCCAGTCTGAGAGCTCATGTCAAACAGATAATGGACATTCCATCCCCCCTAAGCAAATCTTGTCCTAAAGGCTTTGGGGTCCATGGCGGCCACAATCACTCTGGTGCCATTAGCCCACCTTCACATCAGAGTACTTGAGTGGACCTTAGCCGTACAATGTTTTCTACTTCACTCTCCATTAAACTACCCAATCAGGCTCTCACAAGCTTGCAAACATTCTCTCATTTGATGAATCCAATCCAATGATCTTCTCCACTGCCACCCATTTGTCCTACCTCCACCCACAGCCGCCTTGAACACGGCTGTGTCCCAAATTAGATGGGGGGCATTATCTGGGACATACGGTCCAAGGCATCTGATCCTCCCTAGAGTCCAATTTGCATAAAAATGTTCTGGAGATGAGAGTGATACTTCTTGTGTTGCAAGCCCTTCGTTCCTCTCTCCCTACAGGAACTATTGCTATTCAGACAGACAATATGTCAGTGATCTGGTACATAACAAGCAAGGAAGAACCAGGTCTTACCCCTTGTGTTGACAGGCCATGAGGTTGTGGCAGTGGGTGATCCCTTCCCACTGCTTTCTCATTGCAACTCACATTCCGGGGAAGTCAAACATCCTAGTGGACAGGCTCAGCAGGACCATTCTAATACCTCACGAGTGGTTTCTTTATCCTTCAGTGGCAAATATGATCTTCCAGAGATGGGGTCAACCTTTCTGCGACCTGTTCGCATCTCCCTCCAACACCAAGTGCAGCAAGTTTTTTACCCTGATTCCTCCTCAGGGGCAATCACCAAGAGATGCTCTAGTCCATACTTGCCCCCCCCCCAGTCTGCTGTATGCCTATCCTCCTCTTTCGCATATTCCCAAATTTCTTCAGATAGCTCAGTGATTGACATGCAGAGTCATCCTCATTGCCCCCTTTTGTCTCGGTCAAGTTTGGTTCCCCTTCCTTTGGTCTCACCTAGTTTGTCCACCTAGGAATCTGGATGCCTCTCCAGGTCTGTTGTCCTATCCAGATCTGTCAAACTGGAAACCACTTGGTTACTCCACTTGCAATGATGACTAGATCTCATGGGCTTTCTTCCCTAGTCAGAAAAATTTTGATTGGGGCACACAAACTATCGACAAGGAAGCTATACAACAGTAAGTGGAAGAGGTTCTCCATTTGGGCTCATCAGAACAACCTGCATCCTTTTTCTGCTCCACTCTCAACTGTGTTGGACTTCTTGGCATATCTTTTTAGTAACGCGGCTAGTTTTTCTACAGTGAAAGTGCAACTAGCAGCCATTTCCAATTTTCACATAGGGAAAAATTCTTTCTCTTTAGCATCATCTAAATTGTGCAAGGTCTTCTTGAAAGGTACTTTTCTTCTACATCCTCTTATTAAGGATCCTGCACTTCCCTGCGACCTCACCTCAGTTTTACAGACTTTAGTTTCACACCTCCTTCAAACCTTCAGCTATAAAATAGGCTTAAAGTTTCTGACTTGGAAGACCATTTTCTTGGTGGCTATTACTTCATGCAAGAGAGTATCTGAGTTACAAGCTTTGTCTGGCAAGCCCCCATATCTGATTTTTCACAAGGACAGAGTTACTTTGTGCACTAACCCTTCCTTTTTGCCCAAGGTCACTGCTGAGGCTAACATAAACCAAGTCTTCAATCTACTTGTTTTCTTCCCTAAATTTCAAAACAAGGGAGAGTATCTGCTTCATAGGTTGGATGTACATAGACAACTCCACTTCTGTTTAGATAGAACCAAAACCTTTAGAAAATCTGACCAACTTTTTGTATCCTTTTCAAGTCCAGGTTGGGTAAATCAATTTCCAAGGTTACCCTAGCTCATTGGATAACTAGTTGTATTACACTTGTGTATTCCACTAATGACATCCCCTTACCTTGTCACATTAAGGCCCGTTCTACTAGATCTGTTTCTACCTTCAGCCTTCTAGTCGAAACTTCCCACTGATGAAATTTGTGCAGCTGCTACTTGGTCAAATCATCATACCTTCATTTCCCATTAAAACTAGACATTATTTCTAGGAACAGGGCATGCTTTGGTTGTTTTGTGCTCCGGAATATACTCCCTTGAGGGGCACCCAAGTTCTTTCTGTAGCTGGGACTCTGTCCCATAGGTTGAAGAGCAAAAGAAGGGAATAACATCAGATAAAGAAGTTATGTACTCACCATAACATTCCATCTGTGTTGTTGCCTCTCATTTTCTCTTCAAATTTCCCTCCCTCCATCCCCTGCCTTTTGAAGGACCTAATGGAAAATTTTGGGCAGATGCTTCTGTTCTACCTTTGAGCTGCTGAAGTATCCCCACATGGCTTATTCTTTTATCTCTAGGTAATTTCTTCTTGTTTATTTGTATCATGATTATGTGATATACTATGCTGCAGCAAACTCAGTCTGAGGGATTTGGAGGAGAGGAGCATCATGGGTAGGGGAGGAGCTCAGTTGTTGGAGCCTACAGCTTTGGTATGTGGCCAAGTCGGATCATTGAAGAGCAAATGAGAGGCAACAATACAGATGGAATGTTATGGTGAGTATATAACTTCTTTTTTGTTGTGGAATATTTTACTCAGTCTGTACCTGTAAAATGCCACTTTTGATCTGCGTACTGCCCTGTTATACAAATATAAATATTAAATAATCCAAAAATCGTAGAACGGCCCAATGTTAAGGTAAGTTCTTTCATTCCTATTTATCTCAGCATGGAACTTCATCAGATAAAAGACTGAATAGTAACATTGTGCTTAAATACACATATCAGCCCATCAGAAAAACACTTAAAGCAACAGTTCACTCATTACTTGAAAAATGACACAGTATAATTAGAACATGAAATCATCTATAGATATCACTGACAAATCTGTTCTTGAACCTACAGTGAGAAGTCTGCACCAATTGCCCAAAGCGGGACATCTCTTCTGAATTCAGTATCTCTAGAAACTGGATCTTCTAACAAATAAATAAAAATAAAAGGAGGGCAAAGATGACTTGCATCCTACTTTATTTTTTGTTTATGATTCAATCCACAACAGGAAGAACTAGTAAGCAAAAGAGAGGAGTATGTTAATTCTACTGGACTCCATGTTAAGGAGAATAAAGAATGTTGCACCAGAACTGATATGTACAGTTCTATATGGTCTGCTTATGGTTATGGCTAAGATTAATATTATTGGCAGGACATCCCTCACATATGTAGAAACCATAATGTCAGTGTTACTAGGTATGGCTAAGGACGAAGGCTTTATACTTATGTTTACAGATATCCCCATCAATATCTTTTTCTTGGAGAAATCTTAAGCAAGCTTCCCTGGTTTAAGTGTACTTGTTATGTAGAAAGTAGTCAGAATACCGGTCTTTATGAAATTATGCCTCAGAAAAGATGATATACATTTTTGCTCAGCACACGCCTCATCTAAAAAAAACATGCACCATTTAAGTCAATGTGGTAATTAAATGTCCTCAATTAGAGTAAGTCATTTTAAACTCCAAAGACATGCATTTGGAGCGTTTCTCCCCGGGCCTCCACTGAAAACAGGCTCTGTGGAACCTAGTCGGACATTCCCGGTCAACAAATGTTAAATAATAAAATAAATAAATAAATAAATAAACACAAGTACCAATTTTATATACATACTAACTTTTTGTTAAGCAGTGGTGGAGTCCTTAATAATAAACAGTTTACCTGGGTTATAATCAGGGCTTCATCTCTGGAAATTGACTGTTGCTAGAGACAGACTGTAGATTTACCCTGTGCAAGGAAGAATATATTTGACACTGTGTTCACCACAAGCAGTTTGGTGCAATTTTTTTGGTCCTTAAGCAAGTTGTGTCACAATTATATCTTAAGAAATATTCATATGAGAGGGATAAACATAGTCCAGTTAACACAAAGGAAATTCTTTAAGATTGATTATGACTTCATCAGAATGAGTTTTAACAAATGATACATGCATGAAACTTTAGGAGAGAGAGTTGTTGACTTTTGAGAAATAATGTGCAATGCAAAAACATTACATTGTAATTGATAGACATACCCCAAAGGTGCAAAAATTCTGGGCATCAAATGGCAAAACTGTAGTGGTGGATATAAAAACTACAAAAAAGTGAAAGCACTGCTAGAAACTATGCCACCTTTACTCATCAGGGGGAAAAACTATAAAGATAGAGAATAAATTTAAACAAGTGTAAGTAGCCTTTAGTGGAATAGTTAGGCTCGCTAACGCAAGGCTTGAGCAGAATTTGGCAAATAATCCCCACAGTAATCCCAAGGCCAACGAGCTTTTAAAAGATTATATCATCCAGAAAATTAATGGAGAAGTGATTTGCAATAATAAAGCATTAGCAGCTCTATCAAATGTTCAGATCTGGTTACTTTCTGGGAATTAAATGATCTTTATCTTTCATTAAGATCATGTCTATGAAGCTTTAAATAAAAATAAGTAAACAAACATTTCCATTTGTTAACCAGGATAGTCTGGGTTTGTAGCCTGTTTTTAGCATAGTCACAGAGAGAAAAGTTTCAAAAAGTTTTCAAAAAGCAATTACAGTTTATATTTCAAAGCATTATATTAGTAGGAGAAAGGCTCGTTACAGCAAATATAATTACACATAGAAACATACCAGTACAGTGTTCGATTAACAATATAGTGTAAATACATTTAATGTTGCTTGTTATACTCAGGATTATGCACAGTTATGTACTGATTAAGCAGTATAGCCATATGGTAGCATGTAGGAGGAAAGGAGAGAGGGGAAAGTGTAGGTATAAGCAAGAAAGTATGGGTGGTAAATAGTGGGAACGATACATTATAAACTAAGGAGAGAAGTAATGAAGGCATGGTTGTGAAGAAAGAAGAATAAACGTAAAAAAAAAATCTCATTGACTACAGCTATTTAAAAAGGTCTGGAGTATTTGATTTGGGTTTTCACATTAGGCATTACATAAATAGCTTATACAGTTTTAAAATACATTTCTATACTTCTAGATAGAAGCCAATCATTTCCAAATCGGAGTCCTAACTTTTACTCTCACCACAACTCTCCAGGTATTTACCAAGTACATGAAAGTAGTCGCAGCCCACTATGACTCAGATAGATCCATATGTTCCCTTAATTAGATGATTGGCTTCTTGCTGCTCTAACCAGAGAATTGAAGTCAGAAGCTACTTGCTACAGCTCTGCCTATTTGTTAATTACAAAAAAAAATCAAATCTTCAGCCAACTCAATACATTCTTTTTGTGGAATGCCATCTAGTCATCACAAAGTGCATAGTGAGTCTCCCATCAGAAAGGATCCAGTCTCCCTCAAACTTTCTGTCCAGTCACTTTCAAATAATTTATTGATGTCTACAGTGTTGGTACTTGGACTTATATTCTCCACTACAGTCATGGTGCAGTTTGTTCACTTTCATGCGCAAATTCTTCAGTGGCTGCTTAGTCTCCAGTGGTCTTAGCTTTCAGACCATGCCTATATCTCAGCCATCATCACTCAGCTGTGCAAAATTCACTTGAAATGGTAGCTAACCTCCCACAGTATTTATGTAAGAAGAACATTTGTTATTCTCTCTGCAAGTGCAGCAGTTTTCTGAGAACCTCTCCTTTCTGAGGTGGGTTGGCATTTTGAGGGAAAGATGGTCCAAGGAACTTGGGCTCAGAGATCAATCTTCACATCACTGTTCTGGAGAGGAGAGCAATTCTCTTAGTATTACAAGAATTCCAGGACCTTATACCTTCTAGTGAGGTTTCCATACAGACAGACAACACGTACATAGTCTAGTAGCCAAACAAGCAAGAATGAACCAAGTTGTAATCCATTTGCTGAGAGTCTGTGAAGATTTGGCAATGGGGATCACTTTTCTTCAGTTTATGATTGTAACACATATTCTGGGAAGGAGCAGCTACCTAGTAGACAGGATCAGCAGCTCCATCTTGATGCTTCATAAGTGGTCTTTGAATATGATCATATTGTTTATGATATTCAGCCAATGGAGACAGCCTTGCTAAGACCTGAGCTTCACCCTAATCCCTATCCCTAAGATATGCTGTAGTTGGGTAGAGGCCTTCCTGGGTTCTCTACACACCTTTTCTCCTGATATCCATATTCTTGCAGAAAGTAACAGCAAACAACATCAAGGTGATCCTCATTGCCATATTTTTGGCCATACCAAATTTGTTTTTCCTTGTAAAGTCTTCAACTGATGAAGTCCCTATGGGTTTTAAATCCCCATCTGGATCTTCCATCTCTCTCATCCACATAGCCTCATCTGGATTTGCACAGTCTCAGATTAAGTGCTTGACTTCTCTATTTCCGTTAATGACCAAAGACCCTTCATTAACCTGAAATGTTATTTGCATACTATCTGTATCACAAAAAGAATCTACTTAAAGAGTATACAGAAGCAAATGGAAACAATTTTCAATGTAGGCAGCAGTTCAAAGCTACAACCCATGTTCTGCTTCTGTTCTTGAAATCATCCAGTTCCTTTCACATTTATCTGCCTCATGTTCAAGTTACTGTACCATTAAAGTACAACTGACATCACTATCCAACTATTATAATGGCTTTGACTCATATTCCATAGTGTCTCGTAAAATGTATAGTGTCTTTCTAAAAGATACCTTTCTACTGATCCCACAATTTAAATAACCAGTCTATCAGTGGGATCTTAGTTGTGTTTTAGAAGCCTTAACAAAAAGCCCCAGTGAGCCATCTTCTTCTGTGGACCTAAAATTCCTATCAGGCACAGCCCAGTTTTTGGTGTCAGTTACTTCTGCTTAAATAATTTCAGAATAATATGCTTTGTCACCTACTCTGCCTTATCTAATCTGCCAAAAGGACAGAATATTCCTCTGGACTAATGCTTCCTTCATCCTCAAAGTTGCATCAGAACTTAATTTGAATCAATATATACATTTGCCAATGTTCTTTACACACCATAACAACAAAGGGAGTACATAATTCATACTCTAGATGTTCCAGACAGCTGAGATTCTGTCTTCATAGTACTAAATCTTTCAGTATAGACACACAGTTGTTTGTTTCATTTTCTACTATTAAACTAGAAAGGAAAGTTTCTGTGGTTAACCTTGTCTTGATGGCTGTCGGACTGTATCTCTTTTGTTTATATATCTCATAACAAGCTCTAGTTGTCAGTCAAACTGAAAGGTTACTTAACCAGATCAGTAGTTACCTCCATTTCCTTTTTCAAAAATTCCTGTGCAGATGAAATTTGCACTGCAACAAGTTGGTTTGTGTTGCATACTTTTGCTAAACATTATAAGTTGGATATAATATTTATTTGTTCATACATTACAGATAGGACCTCGGTTCTGTCCTCAGAACCAATACGGCCATTTTCCAGCTCATGCAAGCCAAAAACTCTCAGCTTAAGAACTTACCCACAATGTCCATCTCCTAGATACTCCAGATCTCTTTTGCTGCATTTCTGGTCAGATGTGTTAGCCATTTCTCTCAAAGCTAATTAGTAAATTGTTGTTTTTTATGACAGTTTTTCTTCTAAATTACAAACA